>NW_015170342.1:205789-241885 GCF_001447785.1 Gekko japonicus | reverse complement strand
ATTGTGTGTTTAATGCCCGTTCCGGGCCGTTCCGGGCAGTTCTTGGGTGTTCCGGAGGCATTTCGGCCTAGAAAGGGTTACTAAAAGAGTGAGAGTTCTGGTTTTCCACATATAGAATACTGTTCTGGAGGGCCTGTAATGCATGCCACTGTTTTTTTTCCGGTAATATTGTGTGTTTAATGCCCGTTCCGGGCCGTTCCGGAGGCATTTTGGCCCAGAAAGGGTTAATAAAAGAGTGAGAGTTCTGGTTTTTGCCTGTAATGCATGCCACTGTTTTTTGCGGTACTATTGTGTGTTTAATGCCCGTTCCGGGCCGTTCCGGGGTATTCCAGAGGCATTTTGGCCTAGAAAGGGTTAATAAAAGAGTGAGAGTTCCGGTTTTCGAATTCTAGAATATTGTTCTGGAGTGCCTGTAATGCATGCCACTGTTTTTTGCGGTACTATTGTGTGTTTAATGCCCGTTCCGGGCCGTTCCGGGGTATTCCAGAGGCATTTTGGCCTAGAAAGGGTTAATAAAAGAGTGAGAGTTCCGGTTTTCGAATTCTAGAATATTGTTCTGGAGTGCCTGTAATGCATGCCACTGTTTTTTGCGGTACTATTGTGTGTTTAATGCCCGTTCCGGGCCGTTCCGGGGTATTCCAGAGGCATTTTGGCCTAGAAAGGGTTAATAAAAGAGTGAGAGTTCCGGTTTTCGAATTCTAGAATATTGTTCTGGAGTGCCTGTAATGCATGCCACTGTTTTTTGCGGTACTATTGTGTGTTTAATGCCCGTTCCGGGCCGTTCCGGGCCGTTCCGTTCCGGCTTTTACCCTGTCCCAGTGAGGTAGCCGTTATATGAATGTAGTAGAATGAATGGCCCAGGAGGGTACCTTTAGAATGGAACAGAATGATAGCCCACAGCAATGGTTATTGTAGGCATCACTTGCTTGTACTGTATTGCTTTTAACTTGTCATTCCACTTTCTGTACTGTTTACAGTATACCTTGCCTTAGATAGCCTGTTCGCATTGTTCTCTGATTCTGTAATCCTAGTCCTACTGCATTGTTCACTGGTTGTTTTACGCTGTCTGATTTCACTGTTTATATCTTATAATTTGCCTTGCATGTCAGCAAAAAAGGCAGACTGTAAATAAATAATATATGAATAAATGTATAACTGAATGAACAGATAATCGTTCCTGTTGGTCTTGATGGTGCACACATTGGTTGCCAAGCTGGAGAATGCTGAGCCAAGACAGAGTAAGAAAGCAAAGTGAGAGAAATGGGTGAGGATATCTGCATGTCTGGGAGGGTAGGGAATTGCGAAAGAGAGTAAAAGGAAGCAGAAGGAGAGAAAGCAAGAAGGCGAACAGCGCAAGGGAACAGGGAAAAGCCTATAGAATATGAAAGACTAAGAAAATGAACAAATGCAGGACATAATGTGAACAAGATAAAGAGGAGGAACATTTGGGGAGCAATAAACATAGTCATGGATGCTTTTTTTAGTTAAAAAAAAGAAAGCCCAACAAAGAGGTGATAGTGCTTGTTCAACAGCAAGCACTGGTATCCCTCCAGAACGGAGTCTGTTCCAAGATGGGGGGGGGGGCTGGAAAGATAATGCCCTTCTCCTCTTCTGCCCACCACCAGGCCCCCTGCTTGAGCTTCCCTTCCTGCCCGCTCACCTGCATGCCCCTGGCCTGTGCCCCCCCCATCTGCTTGCAAATCCTCCCACCACCTGTGCTCACAGCCACCTGCACCTTCTACAACCATTTCTCTGACAGTGCAAAGTGGTGCATGCAGCTGGGAGTGCTACCTGCATGGCTACCAGAAGCACTGCCACTACTATGCACCTACCTGTACACCTTCCCCGGTGGTGATGGGCAGCAGAGTGCTTGCAAGCAGAGGGGGGGAAAGCACATAGGTGGGTGGCAGGGGAGGAATGTGGGAGGGGGGAGGAGACTGGATTTATACCCCGCCATTCACTCAGAGTCTCAGAGTGGCTTACAAATTCCTTTCTCTTCCTCTCCCCACAACAGACACCCTGTGAGGTAGGCGGGGCTGAGAGAGCTCTGAGAGAAACTGCTCTTTCAAGAACAGCTCTGACAGAACTATGGCTTGCCCAAGGTCATCCAGCAGCTGCAAGTGGAGGCGTGGGGAATCAAACTCGATTCTCCCAGATTAGAGTCCATGCACTTAATCATTACACCAAACTGGCTCAGAGGCCTACCAGAAGTCTTGGGCCATGGCAGCTGCTCCAGAACAAAAGTAAAAAGGGGAGCTATTAGTAATAAATGTGCTTTTAAGACTGACCCACAGCACCCACCTTAAATATAGATTCACTTACTCCCGGGGGGGAGGGGAGCCCATCCATTTCATGTGATTTCAAACTAGCTGTGCTTGTTTGTACAGAGGTGGGCCCAATTTGGATTCCCTAAAGCTACCACACAGCAGTGAAAAACAGCTTTTAAAAATGAGAGAGCCCATTTCAGCTTGGAATGCTGCCACATGGGGAAGAAGGGCTCTCCCTGCCCCTGCCCCCGCCCCCGAGGAATTTTCATGCATCAAAACTTAGTTTGGGGGGAATTATTTAATCATTTTTGTTGCTCTGTGTGCACAGAATACTCTATGTAGAGTTGCAAAAATGGGGAAATAACTCCCCCCCCAGTGCAGTCTAGGTGCAGGGAGACAATGCAGGGAGGGAGGGAGGAGCCCTTCCTCCCCCCATAGAGTATTTTGAGCAATATTGGGTTCACCTTTATTTTTTTTTAAAGCCATTCCCTACAGCCTGCTGTGTGGCTTCAGGGAACATGAGTTGGGTCCAGGAAACGTGAGCTGGGTCCAGGAAACTCGGACCCAACTCTTAAAAATTAAGCATGTCTAGTTTGGGCTTCAGTCACGTGTCTGAAGTCATGTGACTTCCAGTCACATGCTTGCAGCCCACTAGGCCTCATGCAGCCACCTGGGGGGTTCAAAGCACATCTTTGATCTAGAAGGTTGAAGACCATAGTTGCAGACCATTACCTGAACCCATTCCAAGTCTCCCCTTTTAAATCGTTTCTGTCCCAGTTTCACTCAGACTTTTACCTGTCTAAAATCATGTGGCTTGGGATCTTGGTATCTGCCACACTTAAACTTCCCCTTCTTCACAAACATCAATTGTGCTTCATAGGGGCCTATATGAGGAAACCTGGTGATTATCTTTGGTGGCTTCTGCTCTTCTATGACTGGGAGAATCCACCTGGACGTTATTCTTTGCAGGTCTTCACAGAGTGCACTTATCGTCATCTTCTTCTTCTCCTTCTTCTTTGGCTTTTCTTTAGATTTTCCCACTGGCTTCCTGGCAATGTGTGGAGTGATGTACAGTTTATAGCTGAAGTCAAGAGGTTCCTTTGTCCAGGATTCTCTTTGAGGTGGTGGGAGTCTGGCTTGCTGCGATGCATGAACTCGATTTCGTGCTAATGCTAGCTCCAAGTTTGTAGTAAACAGTCCTTTTGAATCAAAAGTACATTTGGGATAGATTCCAGTGTGGATACTGGGCAACATTCTGTACTTGCCCTTCTAAGCCTAGACACACAAAAAATATGTTTTATATCCACAGTGTATTTAATATTGCATGACTTTTGTTTTTTTGCATTAATGGTATTGTCTAGTAAATGTTAGCGGGTTATTGTTAGCATAACTTAAATGAATGTACAGAAACAGTTCAGTCCTGAAATGTGAGGTGATAAACTATGGACCGAGATAGGTTGCCAACCTGAAGCTGGGGACTGGAGATCTCCCAAAATTATAACTGGTCTGACTACAGAGACAAGTTCCCCTGGAGAAAATGGCTGCTTTGGAGGGTGGACTCTGTGGCATTATACCCCACTGAGGTCCCCCCACTTCTCAAAACCTTGCCCTCTTTCATCCCCAAATCTCCAAGAATTTCCCTGTGTGGAGTCGGCAACCCTAGGTCTAGAGGCCACAGGTTCATTATAATTTTCTCTGTTTTGCCAGGTTTTCTGTCTTGTGTGACCTTCCTTAGGCTCTCAGTGCAACTTGTTTGGTATTTGAACTTCTTAAGGAGGACCATGTGCTTAATGGAGAATTTCTCTTCACAGAGAGGACGTATTAGTCCTTCTTTTCCTGCCTAAAGCTTCCAGGGGAAATTCAGGACTCAGGACTGGCTGTTGCTCATTCTGGATGGAAAATTATAACCAATCTCAAGTAAGGAGGCAGGGACCTGGGATACTTTTGAAGCCCTCCTCCCCATGCATTCAATGAACATTCCCTGGAATTGCAAAGCAAGGCAGCGGATATGAATGAACACCATGCACCCATGCAGGGAATGTGGTTTGCTGGCTTGATCCAGGGTCTGGAACAAGGAACTAGAGACCAATTCAAGGTAACTGCATTGAGGACTTGTTATTTTTCTTGCCTGACTTTACTTCATTAGTCAAGGAGTTTATTTTTCTGTGACCAAAGTTCAGACAAACTGTTCATTATTTTGGGAACTGGGCAGGGGTCATTTCATAGAAAAAGAGGTGCAGGAGCTCATTAGCATAAATTATTAGCATAACTTATTTGCATATGCCACACCCCCTGACATCACCAGAAGTGTGTCAGAAGGCAACACCCACCACTCAGGCTCCACTGGACTGTTTTGGATTGCTAGCTGGGGGGGGGACACACGCAGATCTGCCCTCACAGAGGAGGGAGAGCTTGTACCTGAAGGCCAGGGGGGCTCTGCAACTGCAGGGGGCGTGGCTTGTTGCATGTACCCACCCCCTGAGCTCCTTACTACCGGAGTTCCGCTCCTGTGCGCTCCCACAGGAAATGACCCCTGGAACTGGGAATTATTAACCACTATTGTACTTTTTGTTTTCTATTAAATGCAATCAATTATTAAAAGTTTTTAAACTCTTCCAGAGGTTTTACATCTCAGTCTCAGTTGCATGGTTAGGCACATATGTTTGTGAAAAGAGGTACTACTAAAGGAATGAGAAGGGAGGGGACAGAGCCCTCTTCAGATTAAGAAAAATCCCCCAGAGCAAGTTGGTAGCAGCAAGTATTTGGCCTGCTTCAGGGGTTAACAAGGGCAGGTGGAGTAGAGGGTGAGAAAGCTAAAGAGGAGATGCAGATTTGCCTGCTGCCCAGTAAACACCTTAGCTAGGATCCCCTTCCCATCCAAGTGTACCACCCTGTGTCCATTTAGGGACAGCATTTACCTGCTTCTACCAGGAGGGCTCCTGCAGAGCAGCAGGGGGAAACAGGGAGAGGAATATGGCATTGTATGCTTCCTTGATGTCCTTTCTGGCTGAAAAACTGAAAGTGATGCTCTAGGAGTCCCTTGGGTCTCTATGGCCCAATCACAGAGATGTGTAAGGATCCTAGAGTGTCACATGATGTGGTGACATCAATTCCTGGGGGTTTTTTTTAACTAGAAAGGACATAAAGGCATTGTGATTGCACCATTTCTGCCCATCCCCGCCACTGGAGCCTTCCACCTGGCTACCGTATTTCCATAACAAGTGGCTTCAAAGAACAGGGAATACTGGTACTCTGGCAATAGAAGAGCATCCACATGCCCCTAATTTTGCCCAACAGCAGCATTAGAAATATTCCCCTGATGGGGGAAACCAACAGTGTGGACAGAATAGCCTTCACTGTGTTTCCAAGGTTTGTCACACACAAATAGATTTTGTGATGAATTTATCAAGAGCTCATCAGGTTATATAAATATTGTATTTTGCACTGTTTTTGAAGTTTGTTAATGGTGATAATGCAAAAAATAAAGCACTGAGAAAAAGAAATATGACATAAATAGGTACCCTCGGTGCCCACATTCAGATATGTTACAGACATACAACCTTGATCCAGCCAAACTCAGTCAAGTTTAAAATGCAAACTTGCATTTTCACCTGGGCAAGTTGCTGTGGAGAAAACGGAAAGAAACTTCCAACTTCATACACAGTTCCCTCCCCATGTAAACATGGAGATTTTTTTAAAGCATGGCCATGGTCATTAATAGTAAAATTGCAAAAGACATAAATAATGTAGCAGATAGTTATGAAGAAGTCTACTCACTCTCTCTGAAGTCCAGTTCTTTTCCAAACTGTCCATGCTGTATCACAGGCTTAGTTTTTTCTTCACACTGCTAGAGGAAACTAAGCAAAGAGAAGGATTCACGGTGATGTTTGTTTAGAGAGCTGTTGTGCTTTTTGCTGTACAGAGGAGCCTGAATGTGCAATTGCATTCATCCCATCTGGGTTGCTAAGAAACAAGACAAATTTGCCTGAAGACTTCATTCAAAATTCAAAAAACGTGAAGACAATGCCTCTGTTGGCTGTATGAAATGAGCCTGAAACCCAGCAACAGGGCCAAAAGTTCAAGGCAATTATTTTAAATGCTGGAAAATAGAAAGGTACAGGGAGGGAAATATATTCTAGGGGAAAGGAGCTCTCAAAAAAAAACCCCAAAGACCATCTATTATTACTAGATGATAACTTCTCTTGGGGCCAAACTATATTACATGATGTGAGCACTAAAACCAGCTGGTCTACAGTTTGGAACCAAAGTTGTAAGCAGCTTTTAAAAAATTGGATTGGGGCCATCACACTGGGAGGGTGTTGAGCCTCCCCCATACCATTCTCCTGATTTGAGCCCCTCTTTCCCAAAAGCCAGCTGTTTGGTTTTACAGATAAAGAGACAGGTACCATATAGATCTCTGAATTTCAGCTGCAAATCTCGCATGCTCAAAAACTGATTTTATCCTGTTTGTAATGTCCTTCTTATTGATTTGTTTGTTTATTCATTTATTTAAGTTACTTATAGCCCTACTTTCTCACTGGGACTTAAGGAGGATTACACAGGGTAAGTCAATACAATCAGCAAGATGGGACATTCAATAAACATGCAACAGGATTAGTGTTATAGAACTAACCAGAAGTCTAAAAAGAGGACTGAAGCAAAGTATAAGTACTAACATGACTCATTAAACGATGCTGCTATATCAGAATTAGGCACACTTTCAGATCATAGCACAACAGTGACATTTGGGGTCATACATTTATGTAGGAAATGATGGCTCAACCTACCTACCTCGTTTCCTTCTTCCCTCAGGTTTCACCATTTATTGATTGATTTAAAACAAATGTCTATCTTGCTTTTCTCCCAGAGAGGTCTCAAGGTGGCTTACAGGAAAAGAAGATTAAAGCAAGAATTCAGAAAAAGCATATAAAATAACTAATCAAGGACAGCCACAGCAAAATGAAAGCCAGCTTCCTAATCAACTGACACATTTAATCAACTACATGCCTCAAATGCCTTTTTCAACTGTTTTGTTTTACTCCACTTCCTAAAAATGTAAAGGGTAGGCACTTCCTTGACTGATTCCAGCAGGATGTTCCACAGTGTGGGGGCAGCCACAGAAAAAGCCCACAACCCAACAGATATTGTTTAAACTCTACACAAAATTATGGAATTCATTGCCACAAGATGTAGCGGAAATCATTAGCTTAGATAGTTTAAAAGGGGGGTGTAGACAAATTCATGGAGGTCATATATTATCAACCGGTATTAGCCACATGGGCTAAATGAAACTTCAGTGTTCAGAAGCAGTTTGGTTCTGAGCGCCAAGTGCTGGGGAACAGCATGGGGAGGGAGGCTGGTACCTTGCTTGTGGGCTTCCTGAGAGCATTTGATAGCCAGTATGGAAAGCACTATGCTGAACTAGATGGGCTAGAAGCTTCTCAAACTGAGCAATTCATCACTATTATCTAAGGGGGGGGGATGAAGGGATTTCTACACCATTTTCCTCACTCAGAATTCCATAACATGTCTGTAAGGATCAAATGACACCTTACAGTGGGAGATCCATATCTCTTTACTTTTTAATTACTAATAAAGAGCCATTGGGGGAGGGAGAGGGACCAATTTTGACTGAGTGTACATCTCTGGGAACAAATCCATCTCTAAAATAACAGATTTCCCCATGAAATATGCAGCTTGTCT
Source organism: Gekko japonicus (assembly GCF_001447785.1). Taxonomy (NCBI): domain Eukaryota; kingdom Metazoa; phylum Chordata; class Lepidosauria; order Squamata; family Gekkonidae; genus Gekko; species Gekko japonicus. The sequence goes on along the minus strand of NW_015170342.1, from coordinate 233,915 downwards.
CAAATCAAAAGAAATGCATATACTACCTACATAAATACATATACAGTATACATATATAGAAGCCAATTTTTCGCTTTTTTACCCTTCTTTAGTGAAATGTTCAGAGTGTTCAAGTGCAGAATATAAAAATGTTCATTTAAAATAATCAGTTATGTAGATTTAAACTGAGAACAGCATCAGATGAGTACCATTCTGAGATTTTGCATGCGAACAATTCTACTAAAAAAATTGATGATGTGTATCTAAGTGAGTGTGGGGGGGGGGTTACATTATCTCCACATTATAATAAACTGCTTTTTGCATAAAATAAAAGGAGTTTCAGGGCTGTAAAATGGAAGGTTTTTTGCCACTAGATGGCAGGATATCACTTGCCAAAATATAAACATTTTAGAACAACAAAATACTACAGTTCTCCAAAATACATTATATATATTTTTAAAACCCAAAAGTTTAATTCATTAAAATTTTAACACAAAGCTTTTGTGACAGGATCAAAAGGCAGTAACATTCAGTCTGGGAAAGATGAAAAAAGGAAGGCTATATTGATGGGAAAAACTGCTAGGAATCTCTTAAAAGCACCACTAAGTTTTAAAGGATTTTTTAAAGGTCAGAAAATATGAATAAACATGGTGTCTGATGGAATGAATTCTGTACTAAATGGCTCACCACAGAAATTACATGCTAGATAACTAGAACAGGGTATATCAACAGACACACACACACACAACCTCCATGTACCCTCTTAATGCAGTATGGTGCAGTTGAGAGAGTTGGACCTGGGAGAACCACAAAGCTCACTGGGCTACCTGGGCTAGTCACACACTCTCTGCCGAACAAGATTATTGGAAGAACATTGGGGAAGGACTGTGGCTCAGTGTTACAGCACATGTTTGCATGCAGAACTTCCCAGGCTCAATCCAATTAGGATCTCAGGAGCAAGTGTTTGGAAAGACCTTTCTTCCAGAGAGTTTTGGAGAGGCACTGCCAGTCAAAGTAGACAATACTGAGCATAATGGACCAACAGGCTAACAGTATAAGGCAGATACATATGTTTATATGCCCATAGCTTCCTAGAGGTGAGATAAAAAACTGTGGAACAATCAGGAGCACATCTTGAATACTGTCATGGACTATACCATGCTCTCTCAGCAATCAATAACACCAGTCTAAAAGTCAGGCATGATGCATTACATTATTTCGAGTCTATCGAGTCTCACTGTTGTACACATTTGAAAGACAGAAGTGGTGTTTTAAATGCACTTGCATCAGGTTTTTAAATTGATTTATCTGGGGTGGTAGATTTATAATCACATTTCAACCTTGTTGAATTCTTTATGTCATCAGTGAACAAATGTATCTTACCCAATGTACATATTCAGTCTAGTACCTGCCATTTACCACACAACATTGAACTCACTGGCAATATTTTTTTTTCATATTTCAACTGCTCCTCTCTGTAGAAGTGCGAAAGGCCTTGCAGTTTCACTGATGCTGAATTTTTCCCCACAGGTAGATTTTATCCCCATCCTACCACTCAACTGAGCAACGTTTGAAGCCTTCCTCCAACTCAAGCGGTTCTTTCACTGGAAGAAAAGACACTTAAATCGGAGGAAGTCTCCTTAGACTGGAAGGCAATCCATTGGAGGATAGCTGGAACTCGCTCTCTGCCATCTAGATTAACTATGAGGTTGGGGGAGAAATTTTGTCTGTTTCAACATTGGAGGGGGGACTTCACCCTTCCACCCTTTTCCCAGGCCACCACCATTGCTGTCACACCATTGCTCTGTTCCTCTTTCACATGTAGAGGTCTGGAACTAGAACTGGGGTTGAGTGGTGTCATGGCCAAATTTGAAGTTGACAAAGAATTATTTAGGATGGTGAAAACCTGAGGCCAATTGTGAGGAGCTCCAGGAGGCTCTCTACAATTCGGTGAGTGGGCAACAAGGTGGCAAATGAAGTTCAGTGTAGCTAACGATAAAGTGATGCACACTGGTCAAAAAAAAAATATCCAAGCGAAAGAGACTTTGGGGTTGTAGTCGATAGCTCAATAAAAGAGTCAACCCACTGTCCACAACAGTGAAAAAGGGAAACTCTATACTGGGGATTATTAGAAAAGGGATTGAAAATAAAATCGCCAATATTATGTTACCAAGGGTGGGCTCATTTGGAATACTATGTATAGTTCTGGTCATCATAACTCAAAAAAGATGTTACAGAACTGGAAAAAGTACAGTAGACAGAAACAGTGTTCCCTCTAAGCAGTGTTAGTGTGAGCTAGCTCACAGATTTTTTAGCCTCCGGCTCACACATTTTTGTCTCAGCTCAGGAAGGGATGGCTCCAGAGCAAACTGATTTATGCCACAGCCAAATTGCTCGCTCACAACTTTAATGCCGGCAGTTCACAAAATAGAATTTTTGTTCACAGGACTCCACAGCTTAGAGGGAGCATTGGACAGAAACCCAGATGATTTGGGGATTGTAGCATAGTTCCTATGAGGAAACGCTCAAGTGTCTATGACTCTTCAGTTCAGAAAAGAAATGACTAAGGGGGGACTTGACAAATTTATAGAATTACGCACAGAGTAGAGAGAGTGGACATAGAGAACCTCTTCTCTCTCTCCCAAAATACTAGAATTGAGGGCATCCAATGGAGCTGACTGGCAGTGCTAGACAGATCTTGATGGCAACATATACCCCCCCAGCAGCAGGTGGCAACACACATCCATTATGTGTGTGTTGGCAGACTAGTGCTTTGGTACATTATCACAAGGCCACCAAAGCAGCAACCAAAAAAAGGAGGGCACACACTTAGCTCTGACTATACAAGCTGTGACTTAAATAGGCAGTCTCCATGTAGAGCAAGGGAGAATTGTTTTTACTTGTTATGAAAGTGAAGCGACAGAAAGTTGAACATCAAGCATAAAAATTAAATGCAATAAGCAGAAGTAAAAGAATAATGATGACCTGATTCATAAAGGAGCACTTTGTGGAAGAGGAGATATTATTATTGATATTGATGTGATGGGGATATTATTATGAGAGCTAGTTTGGTGTAGTGGTTAGAATGTTGGACTGGGATCTGAAAGTTTCAGGTTCAAATCCCACTCTGCCATGAAAGCCTGCAGGGAAAGGACCTTGGGCCAGTCACACACTTGCTGCCTAACCTACCTCAAAAATTGTTGTGAGGATAAAATGGAGGAGAGGAGAATGATGTAAGCTGCTTTGGATCACCACTGGAGAGAGGGGCAAGGTAATTAAATAAATAAATACTATTGAATTATATAAATTCTTGTTTTAAAATGAACAAAACCTTACAGTTCTGACAAAAAATAGTCCCTCAGAGGTATACTATACAATGTCCCATGTGATCTTTGGAAATTACTTCTAATTGTTATTAATATAGTATAAAATTACTTGCCATTACTTACCATTAAATCAATTACATTCTCATTCTTAACCTCTGAATATAATGGATTTGGATGTTCACAGGCTGTAGGTTAATTGGAACCTGCAGTGTTCAAAGGGCATAACATAGTTTTCTGGATATATTTACTGCATTATCATCTTGTATGCGTAAATAATTCAGCCTGTTTCCTGGAGTCCCTTGTAACTTCATAATTCTTATTTTTCCTTATATTTTCTGTCCTGATTTATACAGCCTTCTATATTCAGTTTCACATACACAAAATGCTTGACTACACAGACTTCCTCCAGTTTCAACAGCCGTATATTTAACTGTTATTTGATGACTATTCATCTCCTGGGGCTAGAGGACTGGGAGATTTTGTTACAGGTAATTAAGCAGGATGTTTGTGTCATTTTAAGCCACAAATTTTGCATCAGTTCCAACAGCCCAAGATTCACATGCTTCGCCCGGTTGTATCTCACATCTTCAATGCTTACTTTTTAAAAAAAGTTTTATTATATTAAATGGCAGAAACCTTATCTCATGGCATGCATTATAAATGTTAGATCCCAAAAGGCAAGAGCATGAAAAATAGAGCAACTCCTGCTCTTAATAGCCAGCCAGCACTATCTGTTTAAAAAGTGGTTGCAACAAGTGGTTGCTACAAACATTCACTACTTCGACATCACATTTAAAGTCAGCGAAGTTAAAATAAAACATGGTTTATAAATATGTATGGTGAACTTGCCCCAGCATTAGAGATTTGGGGGGGGGGGGCGTTATGGAATTTAGCTGATGACCACTAACAACTTCTGTTTTGATCCAGTACATGTATGGGTATATGTTTGGACATAAGAAATGGTCATTATAACTGGTATAAACCAATAGTGGTTATAGTGCCCAGCTAGTACTTGGGGAATTTGGATTGAAATCTCTGCTCAGTGGATGACCTTGGCTAAGTCAGTGTCAGCCTACTATGGTGATTGTGAGCACACCATGGAAAGGAGAACCATGTATGCTACCCTGGGCACCGCATAACCAAGATGGGATAAAATGTAAAATGAGATTTGGTATCTTTTAATGGCTATGTAGAATTTGGTTGCTTCAGAACAGTGTTCTCTTTGTCGTAAAAAAAATGGCAGGAATAGTGTTTGCATTTTTAAAGCAGTATAACAATGCAAGAAAACTTACTGACATTAACAAAACATATGGAGATGTCTTAAGAGAATATCTCTCACTGAAACATTTGACCTAAATGACGGTCTGCAAAATTTGTCTTCATGTAACTGGAAGAGAAAAGCAGACAAATGGGACTTGTTGCTGGTCAGAATTAACCTCTTATATTAAGTTCAAATCACAATTCTGGGAATATTGTATTGTTCGCTGGGGACATTGCTGAAAATTCTATATTTATTTACAGTAATTTCAGTCCTGCTGCAGACATGCTGGCTGTATTATCAATTAGGGCTGTAGACAAGCTATCTGTATTTGGTTAATGCTGTGCCATTTGGCCTCAGTTAGTCCGGAATATTATTACTATTCCATCATGTTTCAATTCAAAATATATTTTAAAAGCTTGGGAACAAACAATGTAACTAAGACATTTCATACCTTCCCACACATTCTCCCTTGCCGCCTTATTCTCCTACCCCAAACAACCAGAACACAAACACCATTTCTACCTTAGGATTGGTTCTTTGTAGAGGAATGGAATAAACAAGCACAATTCCCATTGGATAACAGAGAGAGAGTTATCCAGATTCATATCATGGCTCTACCAGATGATGCAGGGTTCAATCTAAGATGAGCCAAGTGACCCCACAAACTACTATTCATGACACGCAGTTCTAAGAAAGGTCAGCAATGACCTCACAAAGGACAGTAGAACAAAGTTGGAGTCCAGTGACACCTTTAATACATATAAGCAGCTTCAGACAAAAGAGCAATCTTTTCAAGCGTTTCTCACTGCAGTTCTTAAATGGTTTTCTCCAGAGTAGCCTCCACCAAGTCCCTGATTTGTAGGATTATAAAATTAACATAAATTCTGGAAATATATCTATTTATCCAGATTCCAAGCATGCCACATGATATCCAGGCAGTGGGTCTGGAGCTGGTCCTTCTGGCAGATGCCTGCTCCAACAGTGCCACTGCTGACCAGCTGGAAGGGAAAGCCATGCCATCACAGTCCACCTCATGGACACCCCTCTGGTGCTAAAAATGCTGCGGCTATTAGCTGGGATGATGAGACCACACCCAGGAAGACAAAGACTTACACAGAGCAAGCAGGCTGAGTGAGAAGTCAACCTGAGCAGCAATTCTACCAAGGAATTGGCAAGCACAAGAATCAGCCAGCCTGCCTTGCTGAAGGGAGCCAAGGGTCAATACTGCCTCTGCTGTGGTAAAGAAGTCTCAGTGAGATGTGGAGGTCTTCTGAGGTTAGGATTTGATAGGCAGGACCTGTAGTGGCTGCCAAGGACTCTTTAAGCCCTTGAAGCCAGGAGCCAAGAAGTCAACAGGTTAGAGATCCAGGCAGCAAGCAAGCAAGCAAAAAAAAAAAAAAACCTACAGGGAGGAAGAGGAATCAGGTGCAGAGAAACCTTCTCCCCTTCTTTACTGAGGCTCCAAGGGAAGAAGTCTTAGCCCCACAGTCACGGACATGGCTGAGTGATGGACAGAACCAACTGCCCTCCACCATAATACTGAAATAAGAGCTGGGATGGTAAAGGTAGAAAGTGTGAACAGGAAACATCCTTCTACCACCACACAGAATACCAGTGGGGGGCAAGGTTGGCCACAGCTGCCTGGTATATACCCCTGCATTTTTGGAGATGCGCATTTCCCTTTTGCACTTTATATATTTGCCGAACACCAGTGTCACAGGTGACGAATGTGACTTGTCACACAAAAAACAGTTTCCAGAAATAGATGTTTTCAGCTTAACCAAGTCAAGAAAAAACTCCACTTATCTTTTGGAAGGTGCTGGCTGCTTCATCTTCCTTTATCTCAACTCATTATGTACACAGTTATTTTGGAAACTTTGAGCATTAATATTAGGATTGTGCTGTTTCAGCAGCTCTGAAAAAGGGTGTCAGAGGATGCAGAGGAATATGAGTTGATTGCAATAAAAGTGCGAGGGTTAGGACTGTTTATTCTATCTCCTAAGGAAGCTTAGGGATGAAGAGATCGTTGTGAAAATGAGGAATGAGGATAACATTGGTGTGTGTACTTCAGATGTTCAGCATCCCTGCAACTCACATTCTGTCAGGGGATATTGTACTCTGAATGTTAAATGCTTTTTTACAAGATATTTTCTCACCCTGTCAAAGTGTGCAGAGCTGCAAAACTCATTGAAAGTGTGGTGCTATTTATATTATCAAACCCTAATATTCTAGGTAAAGCACAACCAAGGAAGTAGCAGTGCTCATTATCAAAGGCTGGCAAAACTCAGTACTTGAGAGGTTCAAGGAGATATCACAGGCCCTGTGGTTAAAGGCTAGAACAAAGTCAATGTCTAACATCAACTCTGAGACAGAAAAACTGAGGATAAGTTCAGTTATTACTTCTGTCCATCACTACATCTAACAGTAAACTGTTCCTTGTGAGGATAACAAAACCCATATAACAAGTGTTACCCATAGACAAAGCAGGGAGTCTAAATACTCCAGAGGACTCCCCAGGATAATGAAAACAATGACTTGTGGATTAACTAAAAGAATAAAGGAAAAGTGGGGTGTGACGACCCCTTATCTGGGGAGGACTGGTTTCTCTTTAAAAGTGTACTTTATGTTTTGTTCTACTGGGTATATCTGGCTGCCACCAGGAAATTTTAAGGCTTTCCAAACCTTTTTCCTTCACTTTGGCTCTTTACAGGGTAGGTAGGTCGAGTTGAAGGCTCACGACGTACTATGTGGTCCTGGGAAGTATTTCTTTCAGAGCTGATATACTTAAATAAAAGAAGATTTATTGAAATAATTCATAAATAAAAGGGTAGAACCATGTAACCAGTAATGTGAATATTTTGAACAATTGCTTGGTGTCTCACACAAGATCTGCTCCCTTACTGACAGGGATCTTTCAGGTAACTTTGTAACTCTTTACTGTTTCCTAGACACTCAGCTTCAGCTTATAACTGTTTCAACACCGAACTGCTTGTCTCTTTTCTTCTCATACACAGAACTGAACTCTCGCAGGGAGAGTTTTTTAACTTGTTCATTAATGATTTGGAGATGGGAGTAAGCAGTGAAGTGGCTAAATTTGCGGATGATACAAAGTTGTTCAGGGTGGTGAAAACCAGTGAGGATTGTGAGGCACTCCAAGGGGATCTGTCAAGGATGGGCGAGTGGGCGTCAACATGGCAAATGGGGTTCAATGTGGCCAAGTGCAAGGTGATGCACATTGGAGCCAAAAATCCTAAATATAAATACACATTGATGGGGTCTGAACTGGCAGAGACTGAGCAAGAGAGAGATCTTGGAGTTGTAGTGGATAACTCACTGAAAATGTCGAGACAGTGTGTGACTGCAATAAAGAAGGCCAATGCTATGCTGGGGATTATTAGGAAGGGTATTGAAAACAGATCAGCCAATATAATAATGCCCCTATATAAATCAATGGTGAGACCTCATTTGGAATACTGTGTGCAGTTCTGGGCACCACACCTTAAAAAGGATATTATAGCTTTGGGAAAAGTGCAGAAAAGGGCAACTCGAATGATAAAAGGGTTGGAACACTTTCCCTATGAGGAAAGGTTAAAGCGCTTAGGGCTCTTTAGCTTGGAGAAAAGACGACTAAGGGGTGACATGATCGAGGTTTATAAGATTATGCATGGGAAAGAGCAGGTAAAGAAAGAGGTACTTTTCTCCCTTTCTCACAATACAAGAACTCGTGGGCACTCCATGAAACTGCAGAGCGGTCGGGTTAGAACGGATAAAAGGAAGTACTTCTTCACCCAAAGAGTGATTAACACATGGAATTCACTGCCACAGGAAGTGGTGGGTGCTACAAGCATGGACGGCTTCAAAAGGGAATTAGATAAGCATATGGAGCAGAGGTCCATCAGTGGCTATTAACCACAAGGTATAGCTAGGGGCTCTGGGGCAAGTGATGCTCTGTCTTCTTGGTGCTTGGGGGGGGTCAACAGTGGGAGGGCTTCTAATGTCCTGGCCCCACTGCTGGACCTCCTGATGGCACTGGTATTTCTGGCCACTGTGTGACACAGAGTGTTGGACTGGATGGGCCTTTGGCCTGATCCAACATTGGCGTCTCTTATGTTCTTATGTTCTCTTATATCACACACAAGACAGCTTCCCTCACAGACCTCAGAACGAACTCTTAACAACTGTCTTTATCAACTGTCAAACCTGTAACTGTCACTCTTGACAGACATACATATTCATCCACTCAGAACCACTTCCAAAACCCCTCCCCCTCTCTGTCAACCACCAATCATACCACGCTTGCTTCTCTCAAGCACTCTAGTCTATTTACCATGCAACCAAATTTTTAAAGAGACACACACATATATAAAACAAGGAATCATTACATGGGGGCTTTTTAGTGACAGTACTCATCAGTACTGAGTTCCAGCAATTCTTTTCAGGACTCTCCAAAGCAATACTCCTTCTAATATATGGAGTCTTGTGAGTAAAAAATCTACTTTGCGAGCTACTGGCATTAAAGTTGTGAGCGAGTGTGTCGTGGGTACTGGTCCTGCTGAGACTGACTACTCAGATGAGGAAGATGCAGGGAGCAACCCAGCCTCATCTGGAGTCAGCCCAGAAGACGAACCCTCAACAGTACCTGAGGAGGAAGAGTCCCCAGGAGGTGCAGCCAGAAGGAGAGACCAATCCTGAGCCTGGCCCAGCACCCCCAGTTGTAGACACCCCGAGGCCAGACTCCCCACCTAGCCTAGTTCTCCTGTTTGCCCCAGACGTAGGGCGCACCAGAGGCTGACTATGCAGGAGCAAAGAAGGAGTGCCAGACTGCAGTTCCTACAAAGGCAACAGGAGGAGCTGTAAGCCTTGGCAGACTCAACTCCCAGGGAGGGAGGACCTGCTCGAAAGCACTCCTTTCACAAGACGAAGCCCTTTCAAAATTGCTACAACAGAAAAAAGAGTATAAGTTGCTGATACAAAGTAGCAAGAAAGAACATTCTAGGGAACTTTGGAAAAAAGTGATTGAAGCAACTAAAGATATAAACTCATCCCTTTTCTGGAAATTAATCTCAGGTAGACTCTCGGGCCCTAAAACTCCAATATCCTCATGTATACCACCAGACAGATGGGTTTCTTTTTCTAAAGAATTGTATAAGGCTGAAAATCAGCCTCTTTCTCCAACAGTATTAGAAAATATTCCTAAATGGTCTCCTGTAACTCGTGATGAGATTAAATCTCATATAGATCAGTTGAAAAATGCTAAAGCCCCCGGCTATGATGGTGTCCCCCCTGAATTACTGAAAGAAAATAAGGATTTCTGAGCCTCTTTCTTGGGCCCCCTCTTTACGTATATTGATGACACAGGCTGTATTCCAAAATCATGGGGATTGGCTATAATAGTACCATTCTATAAAAAAGGTAAAAGGGAGGACCCATCAAACTATAGGCCGATTAGCTTGCTAAATATTATAAGCAAGCTGTATGCAAAGCATCTTTTGGACAAACTATTGGACTGGTTTGAGCAAGAGAACATTCTGGCACCAGAACAGGCAGGTTTCAGGTCAGGGAGAGCCACAATAGGACCTTACATGAACAAACTTTTCTGAGGGTCAGTTGCAGTAGACAAGGACATCTTACCGAACCTATCCAAACCTTTAGAGGGGTCAGGCAAGGCTGTCTCCTAGCACCGGCCCTATTTATTTATTATATAAATAACCTACCCAGATGGCTCAGCTCTTCTGAACTTCATCCCCCTAGCCTCGCCAACAGAATGAGTTCAGTGCTGTTATATGCAGACAACATGGTGCTACTCTCCAGAACACCTGTAGGGTTAAGGAGAGCCCTCAGAAAGCTCTCCTCATACTGTAAAGTAGAATCTCTTATAATTAACAATCAAGATTGTTGCTTTTGGGCCTAGACAGAGGAATCGGACTTGGATGATCAATGGCCAGCATATTGAGCAGGTGACAAACTTTAAATATCTCAGGGTGGTTCTACAGGCAACAGGTTCTAGATTCCAACACAGCAATTATGCTGCGGAGCAAGGTGAAAGATCTGCAAATGGTATTGTAAAATTCCATCATTCACAAGGGGGATAATACGTTCCCACTGCTCTGAAATGATATAAAGCTAAGACGCTGGCACAATTGTTATATGGCTCATTTTTGGGGCTACACCATTTTAACCCCCAAGAAAGAGCTCAACCTAAATTTTTAAGAACTATCCTACAGGTCCCCAAATACGTATCAAATGTCAGGGTAAGATTAGAAACAGGATCTTTAAAAGTCGAGGCATGGGTTAGTATCCTATCTATTTACACATGACTAAAGGGACAGTTTAGCCCACAAGGTCTACTCCCTCTGATTTACATTGATAATTTTCAATCAAACTGGTGCAAAGCAGTTCAAAGCTACCTTGTCAGGATTGGCCTTTCCCCTCAGATGCTTCTGATATGTGGAATGGAACAGGTAAAAAATTAGTGAAACAAAGAATTAAGGACATCGAATGTCAAACTGATATTGCCGGCATACAAAATATTATGAGGGCAAGTGTAAAAAATATAGTTGAGCCAGCAGATTACCTAATTTCATTGGAAGTAAAGGAGCTCCGAAGAGCCTTTTCCTTGTCTAGATGCTCTGCCCTCCCTTCTGCTGTACTTGATGGGAAATATAAGAACATTCCTTACGCGGAAAGGCTTTGCACCTGCCCACTCAGGGAGATAAGATGTTAGAACATATGTTCTTTCTTTTTTATGCCCCCCGGAGGAGATTTTTTATTACATTTTCTATAAACTACAAACTACAACGAAAAAAAGGGAAGGGTTGTCTACATCTAGGGAGAAAGGAAAGAAAACCACTAATAACTAAAACCCCAAGTATAGGAGATCATTGCATCAGCTTATATAAATGTTAATCTAAGATGCTAGCATTACATTGAACATAGTCGATTAAGCTAAATTATTTATCTTTTAAACCATTTTTTAACTTTTTTAAGACAACCCCAAGAGCATCATTTACAGTATATGCTTTAAGGCACCATTCAGAGTTCTTCAGCTTTCACTTTGCTTTATCTTTTCTAATCCTCAGTTGGTATTTTCATTTAGGGGCTGCTGCCCCTTTTCTGAAGCAGAGTCCTCGTCAGAAGACACTGAGTCCATTTCGTCACTAAGTTTGCTGTCATCTTCTTCCTTGGCGTCCTCTTCTGGTTCACCCAGTTGCAGTCTCATAAACTCATGTGCTTTAGAAAAAGAGTCAATCTTTTCTTTTTTATCCTGTAGTTTGAAAATGACGCTTTCCGGGGTCAACCATCTGTATGAGATGCTGTTTGTTTGTAGAAAAAGGATTAAGTACATGTACTTCTTTCTCTTCTTCCTTATTTCAAATGGAATATCTTTTAAAATCCTAATAGTATTGCCTCCGATTTTCAGTGGTGTTCCTGAAGTTGCTTTCAGGATTAAATCCCTTACGTGTCTCTTCGAGAATCTCGCCACTATCTCTCCAGGCAGATTATTATTTTTTTATCTAGACTATTATTATTTTTTTATCTAGACCACGTCCATTTCGCTTATGAGATATTCCGCTTTTAAATCTGTAACTGGAGCTAATGCATCGCTCAAAAGTTGTTTTAGATTCTCATCTTTAGATTCAGGGACCCCTTGGAACCGGAGGACCAGGTTAGTTTTCTCCATTTGCAATTGTCAAAGTTGAAATTCATCTGAAGCTTGCTTCTTTTCCAGCATTTGCACCTTTTTCTTAACTTTTTTAGAGTTGGCATCCATTTCCTTTACTTTCTCAGCTGTTTGCTCCGTCCTTTTTGTAGTTTCAGACAGTTGGAGCTGCTGAGCTGCAAAGTTCTGATTTAAAGTTGTCAGCTGTTAATTGATGTTAGTAATCTGATCCAGTAGAGGGTGCAAAGAGTCCGCCAAAAGCTTAGAGAACTCAATGGTCTCTTCCGGTCGTGGGCTCATGCTCCCCGGTGTTTTCACTTTTGCTTGTTTTTCTTTCTCCGTTTTTCCCACGCCATTTTAATGGATTGTTTACTTTTGTATAAACTTGCTAAAGTCTCTGAAATTCACCCATATGCTTATCCGCGCTCTGGTAAGTTTTTTTAAACAGATTTCAGTGCTTTAACTTCCGCTCCCCCCCCTTGTTAGCTCGCTTTTTAGTTTATGCGGTGGGAGGGGCCCCGCCCCCGCTCACTTTTCTCACTGTTCCCAGAAGAGGGCTTTCTTCTTAAATTACTGGCATTTCGCTTTTACTCGACTCACTGTTCATTGTTGGTCATAAGACCTCGCTTAGAGTTTGTTTAAAACGCTCGATCTCCAACTCTTGTCTCGGTCAGTGGCTCTAGTTCCATTCAGACACATAGCAGCAGGACCGTCAGAGCAGGAGAGCACCTCAATTCCCCAGCAACGCGCTGGTGAAGAGGCCACCCTCCAAAAGCCCCATGGCTAGAAGCCTTTCGCAAAGGCTCCGGGGGGTGGTGGCGAACAATAGCCCCCCCTCCTAACCGCTAGCACGCAGATCACACCCCCGGGAGGTCCGGGAGGTGCGTCCGCCAGCGTGTCGCCATAAACTGGAAGCCAGAACATATGTTCTTTAAATGCCCACACTATGAGGTGGCACGTAGAGAGATTATCACTCCACTGATAGGAAAAAACTCAGGTCTGCCAGAAAAAACTAAACTTGAATTTCTTTTAATTGACAAACATCCCAAGATTACTCATCAAGTAGCCAGGTTTTGTAAGGTGATACTTAGGTCACAGAAATTGTTTAGCAGTTAGTTGTAAGTGTAACTTTTATGCTAGACTCGGATGCATTTTACTAGGAAGCATTTTATTTTATATTAAAAATTGTATATTAGTTTTTAAATGTTTTGGAATGCTGTATCTATAATTTATATACATATACATCTATATACATCTATAATTTACATACATATCTGTAAGCATATCTGGTCTAAGGACTGTAATAGAAATAAACTGAAACTGAAACAGTCCTTGCACCTGCTCCAGTGTGGCAGCAACTCTGCATATGAGATCTGCTTCTGTGTGTGTAGCAGCCGCTCCCTGTCCTTGAAACCTGCAACCTTGAATTGACTTCCCTGGCTATCCGACCTTTGGCTCCGTTGTTTACCTTGATTGAGACTGTGTTTTCCAGCTTAGAGTGTGTAGTATCTGTGGCAACCAGCCAAGACAGCACAGAGTGATTTGGCTACTGCATAAATTAGTTTGCTCTAGAGCCATCCATCCTGAGCTAAGACAAAAATGTGTGAGCCAGAGGCTAAGAAACTGTGAGCTAGCTCACACTAACTCAGCTTAGAGTGCTCCAAAGACCTGAGGGGGGGAATTGGTGGACACTAGCACGACCTTATAAAGGAGTACTGTAACACTAAATCCGGTTTTGAGCCTTTTTAAAATATGGATCATCATAGTCTAGGTAGCATGGAGATCTCCATGGTATCAGGGGAAGCCTTCAGCCAGCTCTCTCTTTTAAGGTAAAGTATACCAACAAGTCACAATTGACTCATGGCAACCCTACAAAGTTCCACAAAGTTCTCTTGAATGCAAGAGATGAGCAGAGGTGGTGTGCCCAACTTCTTCTTTATCAGTCTAGATATTTCCAAGAGTTTTACTTCATCTTTTTTTTCAGAAGACCAGAACGCTGAGATGCATGAAAGAGCATGGAGGTAGTTTTATCAGGGTCAGTCTAAAGATAATGTCTGGAGACAAACGCAATTCAATTACATATTACAAAAAACAGCATGATTTAATCACAGTACAAGAAGACTAGGAAAATGGGAAGACCTCGCTTTAGAACAAAATCGTCACAGAATAGATGTAACTTGAGTCCCTCGGCTTGTACGTGATACTATGTGTGCTTTTGTGGTTTACTTCAATCTGTTCTGCAGGTCTTGTATGTCAACAGTTGGCTGTAGTAAGGCCTTCTTTTCTTGGAAGCAAGGGTGAATTGTGAAGTCCAAGCCTCTGGATTTCTTCAGTAAATAATACCGTCATAGAACACCATGGCAGGACACTCTAAAATTTATGGACAAACCTCCCCCACTAAATGTTCTTCCACTTTAATTTTGTGCATTTTCTCCTGATACTATAAATATTTATACTAACCTGTTCCAAATCGTTTTGTGGCTGACGAAGTGCCAACAGCAATCACTGTATGCCTGTCAGCAAAGTTAGCTGTCTATTTCTGGGCTTACCTCCTGAGGAAGAAGCTTCTGGAAGCAGCCACAATACATTCTCCCTACTTTGACACTGCCCTTCTTTTTGATATCAGATTTGCTCACACTGCTCCTGTGCAAAGAACATAACCTTTATGGATTTTCATAACTGCATTTTGGGGTGCATACAGATGTATCATGATCTACGTATTTTTCAGCTACAGCGTAAGCTCTGCTTTCCCCTGACTTTACTCTTCACGCATATAACCGCTCGATAGATGGTGTTTCCCCCACTATGCTTCAGGCAAGCTGTCAACCTAATTTTGTGAGGAAAACCTGTTCCCAGTGCTATTTCAACATGCATATAGCCACAAAGGTGGGAAATGATCAGAGGTGATTTTTTTTTCATTTTGTGTCTAATAAAGCTGTATTTACTTTATTTAAACTTTGAACTTGATTTGACTGAGAAGGGGAAGTGGCTCTCTGGATGACACAAGAAGCAGTCAATCAGCACTGTGCACAGCCCAGCTCTGAGTAGAGGAACGGCTTCATCACAGATATACAAACTGGCCTGTCAGTGCTATGAAAATCTGGTTTCCACTATTAACTGAGATTCTGGACAGTTGCTACCTTGGGGAGATGCTGTTGCTCAGCAACAGAGCATCTGCTTTGCATGGAGAAGGTCCTAGGAGGTTCAATGGAGAACCACTGCCAGTCAGCAGACATACTGACTTTGACAGACCAGTGGTTTAACTCAGTGTAATGCAGGTGCTTATGCGTACTTGAGAAAACAGATTGCAATGTAGCTACAGAATCTGAGGAAGTGCTTGGAGAAGTTCAGAACAATTATAGCTGACTTAAAGATTACTGGGGGGGGGGTATTCAAATACCAACTAAAGAAAAAAGGATGTGTCATCTAAAACTGCCAGCCTTGTGCCAGCAAATACTGGGAAAATTGGGGGCCAGTACCCCTGGGGAGGGTGGAGTTTCAGCAAAATGTGATATCAGTTCTGGGTGACACTCTAGAAATTCCTAGAGCAGCATGGAGGGTGTGGCATTGCCTCTAGGTGGAGGGTCAATGTACATGACATAACTTCCAGGTGATGCTCTAGGATCTCCCCAATTTCTGGTCTTTATAATAGAGACTGGGAGAAATTCCTAAAGAGTCACCATTGATGCCATCCTCCCTTTTTTCTCTCACTCCTCAATTATCAAGGGCAGGGGAGAGAATGGGAATGGGGGTTTTCTCACTGCCACCAGGAAAATGGTAAGAGTACCGGTAGTTAGGTACCAAAACATTTCAAAACTGTTTTTCCCCCTTTGGGAAGAAAAGCGGCATACAAATATTTAAAAAAAATAAATGAACTACACACATCAAACAGAATGTTCCCCAGTACTGCTAGCCTTAAAGTTGAAGTGTTCCTTCATTATTGGTGATCATTAGTTGACTTAAAAGATTTACAAACGACAGTATCTTGAATGGGATCAGTGCTTTCTGTTTCAAGGGCTATAACTCTTTTGATTCAGAAAAATTCAGAACATTTGCAAAGTATTACAGGTGTGATATGGATGGATATGAAACAACTCAGGCTATTTCCAAAATTTCTGGAGAGGTATGAATGATGGAGGCAAATAAAAATTGCCACAATGAACCCAAGTAGAGAAAAGCGGGGTATAAAAACCAACTCTTCTTCTTTCTCTGGGTGCAGACATAGATCTCAAAAAATGTATTACCCTCTAATGCTTCTCCACCCTCATGCTTTCATTCTTATCAGTGGCAGGACATTTCAAATTCTACTACAGCATACCAAATGTGCCCAATAAATCTTTTTCCTGCTTCTGTAGGCCTCTGAAATGGGTCCTCTGAACACATACATGTATTTAGAATTTCAACAAAACATTTCATTACTGTTGCCACTGCACTTTCTTGCTAGAGACTTGTGTTCATTTACCAAAGAAATGAGTAGAATTACAAATAACGTTTATGTCCAATGAAGTCATAACATGAGATTTTCACATGTGGCTTTGGGAACTGAGTCAGAATCCATTAACTACAAAATCCTGAAGTGAAAACATGCACCAATGTAAAATTGGAGTCTACAGTAAGAACATTTTTAAAAAGAAATGATAAGATCTTCCTCCTGATAGAGAAGTGGATTACAGAGGAACAATAATAGCAACAATTAGAAGGTGGGGAGGATGGTCACAAAACTACTGCTTATGCAATGAAAACTAGTTGTATAAACAATACAAAACATTTTAGATGATACTGAAGAGAAACAAAATAAGCTGCCATTTTGAAATGACTGAGGGGGAATGAACAACAAAGAACCATTGTCTACCCCAAGATAAGTTGTCAATGGAGTGCTATTACAGCCATCATTTTCTGATCTACAGTGCTATCTTTTAAATTAGTGAGTGTAAACAAGTGTTTAATCCTCCTAACTAAAACACACTATACAGTTCACCTCTGAAATGTCACATAGGTTGTAATTTTTAATATTTCTGTCCCCAAGACTTTTAATTAACCTGCATGCACCACAAATGTATGATAGCAAATTTTGAAGTGGTTTCTTTTAGTTACAAATAATTGGTCCACATGCTAAATATGAGGCAAAACACAAGTCAGCATATAAACATAAAAACACATAAACATATAACTAGAACTTTCACAAACCTCCTGCTTTTATATTTTATCCTAGGCAAAACTGCATGTATCGAATGCAAAGGAGCATCAGTCTGGGCTATTGTTTTCCAGTGAGAGAGAAAGGAGTCTTGCTAATGTGTCTTGCTAATCTTAGCCGAAGGAAATTAAGAGATATTTCCAAAAGGCAACAAAGCTATATTTTAAAAATCAAATTGTCAGTGCTCAAGCCAGTCTAGAAACCATACTCTCTGATCCTCCTGAATTCTTCCCTGTAATACTGTATGTGTGGTAGTAGACAAAGGAAGCTCAGTGGTGACTCAGGAATACAGGGATCTCTGGCATTGAGATGAGCCTCTGCAACTTATTAAAATCATAAGAGAAACCATGTTGGATCAGGCCAATGGCCCATCCAGTCCAACACTCTGTGTCACACAAAACCAGGTGCCATCAGGAGATCCACCAGCTGGGCCAGAACTCCAGAAGCCCTTCCACTGTTGCCATCCAAGCACCATTCCAAGTAAGCTCTGGTTTAAATTAAACCTAGTGGAGATATGTCATTAAAAGGAGCATGTATAGAGGGACATACTCTAGAATATTGGTTACCCAAGGTGGCTTATAGGTAATACTTAAAACATTACAAATGATATGCAAATAAACTAAAACCCAAATATCTCCCACCCACCCTAAAAAGAGGCCTGTCGTTCATACCCCATCGAAAACCCTGGCAAACAATCAAGCCTTGCACCATCTCCTGAAGATCTCCAGCGAGGGGGCTTCCCTCACCTTTTCAGGAATCCTGTTCCACAGAGAGGCACCTATAATGGGAAAGGCTCAGGTTCTGGTCAAGGCTCAGTGGCCACCTTAAGTGGTGGAACATCCAGCAGGTGGCAGCCTGAAGACTGTATTTGGCACATGGGAATTTATGAGAAGAAATGATCCTTTAGACATGTGGGCCCCAAGCTGTGAACGGGTTTAAAGGTCACAACCAGCACATTTGAACTCGGAAAAAAATTGGCAGCCAATATAGCTGTTTCAAAATTGGCAAGATATGTTCCTGTCAGCTAGTCCATGACAATAATTGGGCTGCTGCCTTCTAGTTGTCTTCTAGGGCAGTCCAATGTAGAGCATGTTACAATAATGCAATAGTGACGTTACAAAAACCTGGATCAGCATGGCCAGATTGGCTGAGTTTAAGAAAGGAGAGTGTTGATGAATCAGATGTAGCACTTCGCCACTCCGCCAACCTGCTTTTCAAAGAGCAAGGGTGGGACTGTGAGCACTACCAAGCTCTTAACCTGCTGGGCAAAAACCGGTTCGACCCCTTTAAGGACCAATGAATCCAATAAAACATCTGTAACAAATGAGTAAAGTTGTGGATCAGAACCCTTAAATGTAGCTGGGACCCCTCCACAGATCCCCTGAGAAGGGCAATGTATCTTTTATTTATATATTTCACAATTTGGCCTCATCCAACCTTTGGAATATTAGAAAGGTATGTATCACTCTAATCTGGGAGGCTAAAGGGAAATCCCAATGCACTGAAGGATTTCCTCCACTTCAGAGAGAAGAAAGGTAATTGACAACTGGCTTGAGAATGAATGTACCAATCCACCACTCCCATCCTCCTAAACTAACAGCAGTGTCTCAGTTAATGGATTCTGGCATTGCATAAACACACAACAAAATCTGCCCAAGTTTTAGAGGTAACGTGCAAGCACACCCATCTCTCAGGTTGACACTTTCTGGGAGTGGTGGCGCAGGGAGTAACAACACCTGCAGTAACATCTATAGCGAACAGCATAATGGCTGTTCAAATCCCCACCGCGGCCGGAGTGAGCTACCGGCCCCAGTCCCAGCTCCCACCAACCCAGCGGCTCGAAAGTAATTGCAAGTAGAGAAATGGGTACCTGCCTTAGAGGCGGGGGGCATCCTCCTTCTGGTTCCGTGCCAGGAGGGTTGACGGCGACGATGGCAGTAAGAGAAGCGGCGGCGGCGAGAAAGAACAATGGCGGCATCTGGCGGACCGTGGGAGCAACGACGACATCGGATCGAGGCAGAACCGAATGACACAACTGCGGAGTGACGCGGCGCGGCTGGAGCCCAAAGGGATGAGTAGCCAGGAACGCCGCAGTCCAGGAGCAGTGCGCATCAACGGAGGGTCCATCTGCAGCCCGCTGATGGTCGCCGCTCGCCGGAATGCCAAGACTACACCGGAGCCACCGAGAATGGAGAGAAGCCTGTTGTCCGGGTGCTGTTAGGCAACCCCTCCCTGCACAATTGTCGCCCTAGGTAGGATCTGACTACAAAAATGTAGGCCACCTGTAAACCGCTCTGAGACCCAGTAGGGGTCATGAGCGGTATAGAAGTCACATGTAAAAAAATAAATAAATAAATATTTTCTTCAATTTGCCATGCTTTCTCTGGAATTTGATCTTGCCAAATGGTGATAATATAATTTAGCTTATTGTTTTATTTGAACTATAAACCTCATTAAAGATGACATCAGCACCCCCAATATTCCCCTCCTTGGGAGATACTTTCCTGCCTAACCGTTATTCACCCGAATTACCAATGAAGTTTGAAACTTTTGGCTCCAATCCCGTTTGAGGAGAATCCTGTTTCCCCCTCTATATTAAAACCTTTTGTTTTGGATATAAAAATAGCTCCAAGGACACCCTGATCTTCAGTTTGGTTTCAACTGAAGCTGCATTGCCCCTGCAATCAGCACAGGTGCTCCAAAGACCATGCTCTGCTCCCATTCCATTCCCTCTACCACTGCTTTTTCCTTCTTTCCAACAAACCTTCCTGAACTCTACTCAATGGACAGGTTTATATTCTTAATTCATTCTGCCTAAAAATGTGAGCTCCAATTTTCAGATGCTACAGCAATTGTGGGATACACAGGCCAAAGATTTCATTGTGGACCATGCAGTCCAATGGACCTTGTAGCTTCAGGCCAGAAAACCACACTTCTGTTGGATGATGAGCTATAGCTATACACAAAAGGTTAGTTAGAAGGCATTGCCAGTAATCAAGTGTTTCCAGACATGTCTGGCTCACCTTCTTGTGTGGCAGGCCATTATATTCAACAATGACTTCCATTGTATGGACTATGTGGAAGATAAATCCAGAGTTCTTCCCATCTTCATCCAGTTTTTTTTACAAGGAAATTGTCTTCTCAGGGATTACACTGCCAAGAACAGCCCTCTTCAGAAGAATAAACGACATTTTAATATTTTATTTTAAGTTTTTTAAATTAGGTACAAATTTGGGTGTGTTTTTCCCCAGGGATTGTGCCCTTGCTGGTTTGTTCCAGCTTGGCTGCATTTTACTACATTTATGAAGCCTGAAAGTTCTCATTGTACTTTTGTATTTTGTATTAAAGTTAGGGCAAATTAAGTGCAGCTGCATAGTAGTTCCAGAAGCATATTCCATGGAATTTCTGCCAAGGTTATTTCTGTTCTTCTGTATCCCAATAGCCAATCAACAGATGTCTGAATACATAAAGTATTCCGTATCTGAACCTGGCATATGTAATCAGGAAACTTGTATCCTTTGACCATCTTATTTGATCCTGAATACTAACTAATAACACATTTTAAGGAGTTTAATCCCCCCCCATTTGTGTTTTTAAATTGCATGGAAGATATTGTAGAGCAACTGTCTATATATATGTGAATGCCATGTGTGTGTTTTATGGATTTTGATGGCCTCAAGCTTTGAACAAAAAGATTTTTTAACAAGTTTTCAAATTGCAGACACCAAGGAATGGAAGGATGCACAAAGTATTACTGCTTTGTGATTCTTAGATATGATTCAATAGCCACTTATATTGATGCAGACCCATTAAAGTAGTCACAGAATTGCTCCCTAGTGCAAGATTTGCCAGCTAGCTGTTATGGATGCTATATAGATTATCCAGCATTCATATATATATCACTGGTG
Source organism: Gekko japonicus (assembly GCF_001447785.1). Lineage (NCBI taxonomy): Eukaryota > Metazoa > Chordata > Lepidosauria > Squamata > Gekkonidae > Gekko > Gekko japonicus. The sequence goes on along the minus strand of NW_015170342.1, from coordinate 212,587 downwards.
GTTGGTCATCAGTGTATGCAGGTTGTGCCCACTTTGCTGTGGATAGAAAAGACAACACTCTAAATCCATAATTTATGTCAGCTCTTAGCAAGGAAAACATTCTAATTCCATAAATTTATCTTAGCTCTTAGCAAGAAAAGAGCATTTTTTTCTATTTGTGATTTATTACTTTCCAGTGTTTAGCTTGGAACAGAGGTCTTTTGTTTAGATCTCAGAATTTAAATGCAAAGGTTTGACAGCATTTTTCAGTGGTGTCCTTTAATAAATAAAAACAGGACAAACAGTCTACTGTTTGAATATTGTTCCATGTGCGGCTTGGCCCTGATCCTTAGCAATTCATAATTACTCATGCTAATATATGTGGCTTGAATAGTAAAGGTCTCTAATCTTCAAGTGTTTATTGCCATTATAAGGTTGGCTGAAGCCATCCATAAGAACTTTTGTTTTCTTAATCAAATAGGCTTTGGAACCTCTTTGTCTGACCTTCTATGAACGAAAGATTCTATCTCAGTGCTGACATTTCAAAAAGTTGCTGGTGTTTAGTTATGAACAAAGCATGTGTTGTACTCACAGTCCACAGTGTTAAAATATTTCTGCAAATTGTGCCTGAAAAGGGAAGCCTCAGAAATCCCATCACTATAGGAGGTAGAGTGGAAGGAAGTGTAATTTAACCAATGTAAATAAAAGCCACAAAAAGGTATTATTGTACCTCAGAAATGCACTTAGGATGAGAAGATACATTGGAGCCTACTTCCACAGCTGTCTGAAAGAATCCCATTTGCATACATAGAAACATCCATTAACGATATTTTTCAATTTTGATTATAGCTACTTGACCTTCTTTAGTATCTATGAGTGTTTCTTTCTAATCCACAGTAACACTATTTTGTCTGTAATTATCAGTAGGATTCTAATATAAATCCAAGGGAACACCATGTCCATCAATACTTGCACATCTAGAAGCTATTATGAATGAAAGACATGAAAAATTGACAGAGGCAAGGAGAGCACATTGGAGTGGATGTGGATGACCTGGATCCCAGGGCCACTGGTGTCCTCATAGTGTTTGCTGGATCTGTTAAGACACAAGATGTACCAGGAGCTGTCCCGGAGGCATGTCAGTGGATACTTGCAGGACTGCTGTCGCCGCCCAGTGGTGCGGCTCCTGCAGGGAGAGCCATCTTAGCAGCCACTGACCAGAGATCCCTCCATATGCCCACGGACACCTGGAGCCGTGCCTGCGTGCACACCTATGCAGTTGGCCTCCTGGCCACCTCCCCCAGCATCAATCCAGCATCTGCTTCTCAACCGAATCCTGAGTCTCAGTGAGAGAGGCAAACTAGAGGCCAACCAGTTCCTCTGGAGGTCCAACAATGGGGCATAGAGACTGAGACCTGTCACCTTCCCATGATGTTGCCTCCTGGCACTGGGATTCAAAGGTTGACTATCTCTGATCCCGGAGGGTCCCTTCATTCACCATGGCTAGTAGCCACTGAAAGACCTTCAGACCTCCCATCTTCTTGATCAAGTTTCTGTTTCACAGCCTAACAATTTCTTGTGAGTGAGAATGTTGCTCTACGCACATAGAAGAAAAGGCAGAATGCAAACATAGTGTGCTTTTAAATGATAAGGATGTTGAGGTTCCTTTTGCTGGGAGAAAGAATGATAACTTGAAATAAAGTGTTTAAATTAAGGGTGGGAAGGTACTGGTTGGATATTAGGAAAACTTTTTTACAGTAAGAGTTGTTCAACAGTGGAATCAGCTGCCTCCTCACTCGCAGTCTTTAAGCAGCGGCTGGACAAATACTTGTCAGGGATGCTCTCTAGGCTGATCCTGCATTGAGAAGGGGGTTGGACTAGATGGCCTGTATGGCCCCTTCCAGCTCTGTGATTCTATAATTCCTAGGAAATCTCATGGGGTTGCTGTCAATCTAAATTGCTGGTCACTTGATTTCCCCATAGGAAAGATATAAATGTAGCAAACTGAACACCTGTATTTTATTGGTATTAATGGAAATAATAGTAATAACAGGAGGGAAAAGATGGAATACAATACAGGAAGGTTTACATGGGGTTGGGAGGACAAGTAGAATGAGTCAGGGACATTTTTATGTTTGTATTATGTTATATTTTGTAAGCCCCCTCAGGCAGTTTCCTTGAAGAGACAGCATATAAAAATTCTAAATAAACAAACAAAATGCATATTCTGTAAAAGGGATGGGCTTAGTCTTGGTTATAGAGGAGGGAGGTTGAACTGGGCAAGACTCAGTTTTATCAAAGAAAAGGCCAAAGTAAGCCACCGCTACAAACAGGATGAACACGCTTCACTCTAAAGTTTAGCTAACAATAAGCATCTAGGCAAAATCTCATTGTTTGATTTGTATAATCAGATCCTTATCTACAAAGCCTTTTATTGCTATCCTTCATTATCTTGTTTTTCATTACTTTTGGGAACAGAAGCTGCCACTCAGGAAACCTCTCTCTGTGGCACAATAAGATGACCAAAGAAAGCAGATCCCCTGAAGGAAAATTCTCCTTTTGTCTTGGCCTGAAAAAGTCAGTCCTTTCAAAGCCCTCATTATACACAGAAGGCCATCATCATTATTCCTGTTCTAAATAGAATCCTCTACAAGAAGCAGCATGCTCTTTAAAAATATACATTCTACTGGCTGCACACCTCCTACATTACTCCTTGCTAGGACTTAGGAAGCTTTTCAAGTGTACTACTGAAACTCTGTCATGGTGTGAAACTTTTATGGACTAAAATAGATAGAATCAGTTAAAATATCCCCATAAATGGATGAATCAGTAAGAAAATATCCTTTTCTATAGACTGGCCTTCCCAAGAAGTCAGAATTTTCACCCAAACCATGGCATGCCTATGAAAACTAGATGCATCTAGGTTTTTGTTTACTTTGATCACTGGTTCCACTTTTGCAAATAAATAATACTGCTAAAAAAACCACTGCAAGATTAATTACATATTTTAAATCCATTTGGTATCTTTAAAATGCAGAGGAAGTAATTCTATACCAGACATTTACTGGGTAGCCTCAGGTAAGTCCCAACCCCCCAGCAATATGCAGACTGGAGGTAGTCAAAAGATATGAAGTGCCTTGAATATTCTGCAAGTGCTAATGAGAATGCTGAAGTATTATTATCAGCAGCAGCATCTTATTTCATAGGAGCACTATATAGTATATTTTGCATAGACTTATTCCTTGTTTCTTGTTTATTTCCCCACAGTTGTCTGCTATTTCTTTGACGTATTTTCATATAACTGCAGGAAGATCATTCATCTCAGGGATACAGAATATATTCTGCAACAGTTCTGATGCCTGATATCTCTGGATATAGTATCCATTCCTAACATCCTGAGAGCTGTAGAAAATATTGGACTTGACAGATTATTGGTCTGGCTCCATTAATTGGTTGGTTCAACTGCATGGAGTAAGCCCTCAAAATTGTAAACAGGCAAAGAAATGTAAGAAATACGGTAACATTTCCATGCAAACCACAAAATGCATGCAAGATAAATACACCACCCATTCACAACCGCAGTAATAGGAGATTATACAACCTTTGCTAGGCTAGCTAATAAAACTTTTGTTTATTTATCTAGTTCATTTATGCCCTGCCTTTCTCCCTAATGGGGAGCCAAGCAGTTTACATCATTCTCCTCTCAATAACCTTGTAAGGTAGGTTAGGTTGAAAGTATGTGACTGGCCAAGGTCACACAGCAAACTTCCATGGCAGAGTGGGAATTTGATCCTGGGTCTCCCAGATCCTAGTCCAACATGCTAACCACAACACCACAGTGGCTTTTACTTACTTAAAATGTTACTACGGGACCATTTCGCCCATCAGGTATTTGTGCGACCCAGCTGTGACGAATTGACCTCCAAAAGCAGGATGATTAGGGCATCAAATTCAGAGAGCTGGAGGTTTAGGGGTTAATGCCTCACTGTAAAGCACAGTTTGATTGGCAGTCTGCTGCCGGCATGACCCCCTTCTCTCTGATTGGTCAGTGCCGAGCTGAGGAGAGTTTTAAAAAGTCTTGTCAGTCTTGTCAGAGGGAGTTGGTATTTGGACTTTGACTTGGCAGTTGCTAGTCAGGAGGAGTGTGTATGTCAGTCTGAGGGAAACAGAAAAGTTCACTTGAGAAGGGAACAGACACAGCTCCTTGCCCACATTTGAGGAAAAGTTCAGAAAATAGAACTTAAAGTCCAAGTGTCAGCCCTAGATGAATTCCATTTATTCACAGTCTCCAGAACTGTAGCTTAGGTTTTACAGAAGAGGCTGGACAGTAGGTTGAAAACTGCCAGTCTAGCCAAACAGAAAAGGATTATTGCTCCTAGAAAGAGGAGGATATTTCTTAACCTGTTGTTCAGAGGGTTCAACCCAGAAGAGACCCCTGGTTTGTGTGAAAAGGGAAATGGTCTTAGACTCCTCAAGAGTAAAAAAGGGAAAGTTATAATCCCACAGGGGAAGTATTCTAATTCAGGAAGAAAGTACTAACTTCCAGGAAACTAAGATAGTTTTATAAAACTTTATTAAGACACATTGTCGCTGAAAGAAATCTTCAAGACAAACAAACCTCTCACAGTCAGGAACTGAGTCTCTAAGAATATAAGTTTCAATTATACTCTGTTGCCTGTTCAAAATAATATAATTTGTATAAACAACAAAATTTACCTCAACATCTTGTCCTTTGCCCTATTCCTAAATCAACTGTGCCTGTTCAATAAAATCCATCTCTTTGCTTGAACTTTACATTATGTCATGTGCCATTTCCAAAGGGATTTATAAGAGGGCTCCTGCTTAGTTACAATAAATCTCTGGCCTGGGCAAAAGCCAAATGACTTCTTTAACACAGGATGGGACACACAAAAAGTTATAATTCTGTCATTCCAATACACTACTAAGAGGCTGCTCAGTCAGAGTGGGGAACAGTGTTTTGGCAGGAAAATATGCCTCACAGAGAAGAAGTAGTAGGGGTCCGTCATACCAGTCTATAGATGTTTACTCATAGGTAAATTTGAATGTGTTTACTGAGGCTTAATCTCATGTTCCCAGGATCTCAGCCTTGTAGAATCTCAGTCAATTGACCTAATGTAACATAGATTTACCAGCTTATTACCTCTTTTCATCCAAGTGGATTTTTATTGCTTTTCTTGATCTACAAAAAATGAATAAAAACCAAACACAAGGGAAGAAAACAACACAGGGGCATGCCTAGATTTAATAATAATGACCTCCAAAAAAAGAAAATGCAAGCAAGTCTGGATTTTATAATAATGAGCTCCAGTTATCTACAAATGTGCTAAGTAATTGCGCTACCTCTGTTGCTTGCAAAACATTTTCACAAAGCAAGAGGGACAGTTGACTGCTAAAAGAAAACTGCCCTGGCCAAAAAGGTAACAAGAACAGATTGACAGAATAATTACCTTAAATTGTCCAGGAGACAAATATGCATGAATCAGCTCCCCTGAAGCCTGCTGTTCAGATTTGGAAGCGTAGATATTCTTGTCCGGTGATTAATGCTGCTCACTGGTGCCTGGTCCTGTAATCAACATGCCAGATTTCCAAGAGACATCCCAGCTCTTAAGGAAAATCTGATTCTCTGTTTTATGGGGCATCTTGCTGTTTGCTAGCTTTGATTAAAAAAAAAAAAAGGAAACAATTCAGCAATGCTGGAATGAGAATTGTTTTGTTTAGCAATACAAAAACAGAGGCAAACAAGTGGGGAAGATGGAAAGGAAGGGACATTTGTTTAAATCATAGATCACCTTTCTCATAAAAACCTCCTGGGCTACTTTCAACCAACAAAACTACAGCTAACCCCCCCCCCCAATCTTATTAAAACTATACCAGAAACAGCAATCATAAGGAACATCAAGGCAAATCATTCCCAAAAACACCAAGGCAAACAGCATCAGATGATATCTGATTATAATAAAGTTAGTAGCATAAAAAGTATCCCGTAAATTGGGTGCCAATACTGAGAAGGCACTCTCCATATTATCCATCTGGCTGGTTTTTGAAGGTGAGGCACCTGGAGTTCTTAAGAATTCAGTTCTCAGGGACCAAGTCATTTATAAAATCCCATGCAACCTTTTATATCATCCCAAACTGATACTATATACAAAAAATGACTGAGAAGTACACCACTGAAACCTACAAGCAGAGCATGGCAGGGTGGGATCATCCAACTGCCAACGCTGCTTTTTAAGACTTCAAACTCCAAGTATCTGATCACCCATTGATCTCCCTAAGAGAAAACACATCTCCTGAGTTTGACTTCAGGCACCGGAGTGTGTGATTCATTTGGAATGTCTCCATATGTATGTAAAATCAATGCATGGCAAACTAGAGTGGGGGTAAAATCCCTTTTAAAGAGAGGACAGGAGAAAGAATGGGCAATTTCCAACATCAGTGTATCACATGAGGTTGACTTAGACCACATAGTTTAGTATTATCTATTCTGACTAGAAGCAACTCTAGTATTATCAATTCTGACTAGCAGCCAGTTTGGTGTAGTGGTTAAGTGCATGAAACCGGGTTTGATTCTCCACTCCTCCACTTGCAGCTGCTGGATGACCTTGGGTGAGCCATAGTTCTGACAAGAGCTGTCCTTGAAAGGGCAGTTCTTGAAAGAGCTCTCTCAGCCCCACCTACCTCACAGGGTGTCTGTTGTGGGGAGGGGAAGGAGCTTTTAAGCCGCTCTGAGACTCCGAGTGAAGGGCGGGGTATAAATCCAATCTCTTCTCCTCCTCCTCCTCCTCCTCCTCCTCCTCC
>NW_015170342.1:168443-205670 GCF_001447785.1 Gekko japonicus | reverse complement strand
TCCTCTCCAGGAAGAAAAAAACCTTTCCAACTACCTGCTGCTACCCAAGGACTTTTAACTGGCAACACAAAGGATTGAATCTAGGACCTTCTGCATGCCAGATATATGTTCTTTGCATATAGCTCCAGCCCCTCCCTGAACAGTCATCATGCTAATCTATCCCTTGCTATCCCTCTTTAATATTAGCTATATAATATCACATCCTTTTCATTCTAATTAATCCATACCAGTACCCTTAGGCATAACCTCCTGGTTTTCAGAAGGAAACAAACTGGTGCAGCAACATTAGAAGCAAAGAAGTTTTTTAAGAAGCAAAGAAAAGCCAGCCACCACTACTAGATGCTCTTTTCCAAGTGACAATTCAGAAGTTCATAACAAATATATCACTGTAAAAATGCTCCTGAGAAACAATAATTGGATCGTAGGTTTAGAACAATAAGTAGGTTTAGAACAGATAAAAGGAAATACTTCACCCAAAGAGTCATTAACACGTAGAATTCACTGCCGCAGGAAGTGGTGGCAGCTAGAAGCATAGACAACTTCAAGAGGTGATTGGATAAACATATGGAGCAGAGGTCCATCAGCAGCTATTAGGTACAAGGTATAGATGGAGCACTAAGTCTGGGACAGTGATGCTCTGTATTCTTGGTCATTGGGAGGGCAACAGTGGGAGGGCTTCTGGAGTTCTGGCCCCGCTGGTAGACTTCCTGATGGCACCTGGGTTTTGGCCACTGCATGACACAGAGTGTTGGACGGGATGGGCCATTGGCCTGATCCAACATGGCTTCTCTTATGTTCTTATGTGCTCATCACAGGAGGTTAATAAACAACAAAATATGTCAGTCTTTTTAAACTGAACTTTCCATTACTGCTTATGCTATTGAGAGTTAATAATAAAGCATAAGTTTTATTTTCCAATATAAAATTATGACTTTCCATCACCACCATCCCCATTTCTGTCCTCTGGGATCTCCAGTTGTAACACTTTTATGCACAGTTCAGTTCTTTGCTCCTTCATCTAGCCTGCCCAGTGTCTTTTACACTGATTTCAACTGACAGGTCTAACAACAAAGTGCTCAAAGCATTCACTGAACCTGTGGGTGGTCTCTGGAATTGTTACCATAGAAATTGCCAATAAGAGTCAAGTAAAAAGAGGTAAGACACAGTCTTTCCTACTTTTAAAAGATCATACACAAAGGAACAGGAAACTTTTAGTGGAACTTTAACAGCAATATTCATTATTTGAATGCCCTTTATCAGTGGCTTGGAAATTATTTCCCTCCCTAAGGCTCAGACACCATCCTTACTGGTCAGCCACTGAAGCAATCTGAAATCTTGACAGTCAAAAGTCTCCCCAGCCAGCCTCATTGGTTTCATCTCACATGTTGCCCCCAACTGGCCAAGGGTGCATCTGGACAGCAGCTTTCTGTTCCTACAGTCTGACACTTGCATTAACCAAGCCACAGTAAGGCACAAATAAGTAAACTACAATTTAGGGCCTCAGATGATGGTGGTGGTGGAAAGTGCCCTCCAGTCTCAGCTGATTTACAGCTATCCTGTAGGGTTTTCAAGGCAAGCAACAAACAGAGGTAGCTTGCCATTGTCTGCCTCTGTGTAGCAACCCTAGACTTCCTCGGTGGTCTCCCATCTAAATTCTAACCAGGGCTGACCCTGCTTAGCTTCCAAAATCTGACAAGGTCAGGCTAGCCTGGTTGATCCAGGTCAGAGTATGAGAGGCCTCTAAATATATATTTTTTAAAATTATACATTTTTGGCAATGCTGTGAAGCTCTTAAACCTGACAAAAGCTTAGAGCCTCAGAATGTCTCTCCTGCTGCCCTAAGTACCTCCTCTCCCAGTCTTTAATGTACCGGGGGGGGGGGTACCTCTTGGCCCCTATCCTCTTGGGTTCCAGGTTCTCTGCCTGGTCTGCTTGGCCCAGCTCCATCCATGATGGAGCTCTATGCATCCTTAATAAAATGTCATGCTTCCTTCAAAAAGCTCAGGGCGGCACATGTGTTTCTGACCTCTTCCATTTTATACTCACAACAACCCCATGAGGTAGGCTTTGCCAAAGTGAGTGACCAAAGCTGACCCAGTGAGCAACAGGTCTCAGAGGCGATTTGAACCTGGGTTTCCTCAGTCTGAATCTGACTTTTTAATCACTGTGCTACACTGGCTCCCCATCCTGTTGAGTTCAGTTCTTTCTATCTTGATTCAATTTTCTTGATGCTCTGCTTTCCAACACTATCTCCTTTCCCAAGAACTATTTGTTCCGGTCATAATGATGTGCTCAGTGGGCACAAGTCCCATTAATTTAAGCATGACTTAAATGTGGACAGTGGTTGTATGATTGACGTCGAATTTACTTGTCAGTTTACAAACCCGACTATCTTCTTCCCATTTTTAAGGCATTATCTTTACTACTTCGCCTTCCTAGTGTGGGCCCTGGATAATCCTAATACTGATTTTTGTCTGACATCTTGCCCTAGTTTACCCCCACATCATCCTGGGTGAAATACTGCTTCTACATGATCCTGCTCTTGTATATGCCAAACACAGCTTGAATCATGGCATATGATCTCTTCCGTGCATGGAGAAATGAAACCACTGCTGAGAATACAACTTGCTGTTGATGCATGTAACAACAGATCAAACATGACTTCCCTTATTCTGCAGAGCTTGTTCCCGAATCCAAGCCCCATGGATGCTCTGATGCAATCCTAACATGCATGTGCTTCTTTACTCACTGCAATATTGATGTCTTTTGAGAATAGAGTGTCATATGGGTATGCGACCAAAATTGTCCCTAATACCTCAATGAATGAAGGGACCCTTGTACATGCCCAAGCACCAGTATGACGATCCTGAACCGAGAATGGGCATAAATAAGACCATCATTCTTTGTTCAGGACATTTTTTAGAAAAACTGAAAATCTAAACAAAGTAAACAGAGAAAGGATTATAATAAGATACAATGACAAATGGAAGAAGCTTCAAAGAGGCAATTTTCATGGGGGAAAAGATCCTAGAAATAATACAGCTGCTTTAAATAAGCAGAACTTGCAAGTTTATAGCAATACCAGGATTATGCCATGGTTGTGCCACTCCAGGCAGCAACTGTACGTCTGATCCGAAATCCTTTAAAATGAAACAGAAACCAAAGGGTACTTCACAGACTTACAAAGTTCATTCCAGTACAAGCTTTTGTCAGTCAGACCTCATTGCTTCAGGTGCATATGACTTCTCTTCCTGAGGTTGATGTATTTTGACTCCATGCAGCCAAATCATGGATTGTCTTTCCATGGTCCCTGCCACACAGCAGGGAAACGGAGGGCTGATCTGCGGCAAATGTGAGCCGCACCAAAGTTGGAACGCCGCGGCGGGATCCCACAGATCCCCGGAGCCGCGGCGCGTCACTCCCCGGCACGATCAGATGCCGGGGAGGAAGAGTTGGCTGGGAGGGGGAGGCTGCCGAACTGCGCATGCTCGAGCATGCGCAGTACGGCAGGGGGCCGGGAAGCACCAGCGCAAATACAAGCCGGCCGATCCCACGGCCCGGCTTGCGGCGCTCCAACGGATTCCACCACCTCGGTAGGTGGTTCTGTTTTCCTGCGCGGTATCGCCGGTAGGGACGGAACCGGGACGGATCCGGCACGCTCCCCAGATGTTGAGGTGGGATCGTGCCGGTTTGCTCCGCCCCCGTTCCGTCCCGCTCCCGGCCCAACTGGCCTCGTATGAACGGGGCCCATGTTAGTCTATTGCAGCAAAGTAAAGCAGAAATCAAGTGGCACTTTAAAGACTAACAAAGATCATCCCAGCATAAACGCTCATGAGTCAGACTTCACTTTAGATGCATATGAATAAATCCATAATCCTTTCCTAACACAGCAGGTTTTAGGAATCTAGCAGGGCACTCCTAGGAGTAATCCCCAATGAAAAGACGGAGAGGGATTCTGAATAGACTTATTTAGGATTGCTCTTTAAGGCTGCAATTTTATGCATACATACCTGGGTAGGCACCATCAAATGTTAAATGACTTACTTTTAAGTAAACATGCATGTGTTCTAGCTGCCTGTATGCTGCTTAATCTTCCATAGCTATGGAATATTTTAGTAGGATAAACACAGAAGATAAAAATGCGCTAAATGTTCCATTCTTATGCAAAGGAAGGTACATGGGTTTTAACATAATCCATTCTGTTCTTGAATGTTTGTTTCAGAATAATACCTCTTAACCATTAGGATCCTATATAATCTAAAGCCAAGAACGTTAGTTAAAGAAAGGAGCATATTCTTCCATGCTTACTGATGACTTATTCCAAAACAATGTGTCAGCACTTAGCCAAAAAAGTGCAGTCTGTACTCTGAAGTTTAAGTTCAACCTCAGCTCAATCCAAGAACAATAAATAATTGTGTTCCCACTACAGTACACATAGGACATCTTTTCCCAGTATTTTCTTGTGCTATACCCTTAAAGTGCCATTTTGGAAGAAAAGCACTTGGAAAAGACCGTTCCCCGTTTTTTATCATTATCTGCTCTATATTAGCTCACTTTTTCTTCTCCATTTTCTGCCAGGTGATGTTTCTATCAAACTCTTTTTTTTAGATTCCTCATTTAACTTTTCTATTTTAAATGAATTTATTTAAGCAACACATCTGTTTGATTTTTTCCACTAGAATGTTGGAGAGTTTGAACAGGCAAGGTCCTCAGTTGTATGTTAACAGACTTCCATTATGCGAAGATCTGGCCAACTGTTTCCTTACTGTAGACTGGCCAGTAGGGCAATAATATGTGTTCCTCAGAGTTACAGCTATATAAACTGTAGCTGATATACAAAGGGTTGGGAAATACCTGGAGATTTATGGGGTGGAGCCTGGGGAGGTCAGGATTTGGGGAGAGGACGGCCTCAGCAGAGTATAATGCCATAGAGTCCATCCTCCAAAGCAGCCAGTTTCTCCAGCAGAACTGGTCTTGGTCATCTGAAATTCAACTGTAATAGCGAGAGATCTCCAGGCGTCAATCCTAATTATACATCAAGTTGTCCCAAAGTTAGAGGTTTCCTTTGTTATAGCAAATGGGAGTGGCACAGTGGAAGACTTCCAGCTCTCTTTAATTAGCAGGGGAATGACACCTCCATTCCCAAATAAGTACGATCTATTACCAAAGGACTGGGTGTCATGTGGATCCGTCATATTGCAGGGAATAAATGGTCCAGAGATTCTGCAGATAGGGAAGCAGACTGAGCCAGGGGAAGGGTGGTTTGTATTTTATCATCAACTCAAGATTTACTTAAGGTAAAGGTAAAGGTTTCCCTTGCTCGAAAGCTAGTTGAATCTGACTCTAGGGGGCAGTGCTCACCTCCGTTTCCAAGCCGAAGAGCCATCGTTGTCTGAAGATGTTTCCGTGGTCATGTGGCTGGCACGACTAAACACCGAGGCACACGGAATGCTGTTACCTTCCCACCAAAGTGGTACGTATTTATCTACTTGCAGTTTCTTGCTTTTGAACTGCTAAGTTGGCGGGAGCTGGGACCAGAGACGGGAGCTCACTCCGTCACGCGGCACTCGGGTCTTGAACTGCCGGACTACAGGCCTTCCGGTCTGCAGCTCAGCATCTTAACCTCTGAGCCACCGCGGCCTCTGTATTTACTTACAAGATTTACTTACTTATGTCCAAAATGTATGCCCTACCTTTCTGTCGTCATAAGGGCCTTGAAAATATACATAATAAAATCACATCTTAAAAACTATTAGAGGCAACAAAACCATATTATTAAAACCAGAGATAAAATATACATAAAAACAACAAAACATTGGACAGGAAGGGAGGGATCACAGATGGAACACCAAACTAAACAAAAAAGTCTTCAACCACTTGCAGAAGATGGCAAGAGAAGGGGACAGACAAGTCTTCTGGGGAGAAGAGTTCCAGAATTTTGGTGTCACAAATGGGAAGGCCTTTTACAGGGTTGCTACACACTTCATCTCAGAAAGTGGGGGCACCTTAAGCAGGGCCTCAGAAGATGACTGCAGTGGTCAGGTAGGTTCAGAAGGACATAGGTGGTCCTTCATCTGTGCTGGTCCCAAACCATAGAGGAGTTCAAAGGTCAATACCAGCACCTTGAATTGTGCCCAGGAACAGACTGGGAACCAAAGTAGATAGGCCAAGACCTTACAACTCACTCCAGTCAACATCCTGGCCACAGCATTGTCCACCAACTGAAGTTTTCAAACAATTTTCAAGGACAGCCCCACGTAGAGCACATTGAAGTAATCTAATCTAGATGTAACCAGGGCATACAACATAGTGGCATTCTCAACACCAACTGAGACTGTTGATTGTCAGCAAACTACCAATGTGGACACTGCAACCTCTTAATCAAAAATTGTTCCTACCAATTTTATTGTTTATTGTTTTTATGATTTTAATTTTATTTTATTTTAACGAGTCTTTGACTTGATTTGTTGTGATCTACCCTGAGCCCATTTGGGGAGGGTAGAATAAAAATCCCTAAATAAATAAATACATAAAATTTGCATCAGACAGCAGTAGGGATGTTTAATACGCAGTTTGTCACAAGGCTTCCATAGATATGAGGGAAGAGTTTGCAATGGTGGATTTGATGCCATGGGTACACTAGGGTGTTAAAAGAGAAATGTGGATGTTAAATATAGAAAGGAAATTGCTGCTACTCTAATCTGGGAGAACCGGGTTTGATTCCCCACTCCTCCACTTGCACCTGCTGATGTGACCTTGGGTCAGTCACAAGCTCTGGCACAGCTGTCCTTGGAAAAAGAGCAGTTTGTGTCAGAGTTCTCTCAGCCCCACCCACCTCACAGGGTGTCTGTTGTGGGGAGGAGAGGGGAAAGGAGTTTGTAAGCCGCTCTGAGACTCCAAGTGAAGGGCGGGGTATAAATCCAATCTCCTCCTCCTCCTAATTTGGTGTCCCTTAAAGCATTGCATTCTGGTGGTGGAAAGTGCTGTCAAGTCACACTCGACTTATGGAGACCCTGTGGGGTTTTCAAGGCAAGAGATGAACCAGAGGTTTGCCACTGCCTACCTCTCTGTAGCAACCTTGGCTTTTCTTGGTAGTCTTCCATTCAAGTATTAATCAGAGCCAGCCCTGCTTAGCTTCTGAGGTCTGACAAGTTCAGACTAGCCTGGACCATCCAGATGAGGACATTGCATTCTAGGTGACCATATATTTCACTTATTTCGTTGGGCTAGTACAGGACACACACATACATACTCTGGGTATTGGGGGGGGGGCGGGAAACTGGTAATGAAATGTGAGAGTAAAGTTTGTGGCATTTCTACACAAAGCCCAACTGAACATATAGTACGGACAATGGTCATTCACAATGGTAGAGACAGGGGTACTGGGAACATCCCTGTTTTCATACCTAGGATCCAGCTGCTGAAGCACCTTCTCTGTCTCTTGAATACAGTATTCACATACTCCGCAGTAATCTCAACTGTTTTTAGGCAAGGATTACAGGGGTTTAAGGAGGTGGTAGAATGAACTGTAACCACCTCAAAGTACAAATGGAGCATACCACATGCCACTACCTGTAGAACACACAGAAAAGTACCACATCACTCTTGTGCTTTAAAAAGAATTTTAAAACGTGGTACACAGCAATAAAAATATACCCATTAGAAAAACCATATATGTCTTGTTCAGATTGTTAATACTTTTTATTTCTGCATTTTAACTTTCCTATACTGAACACAATCCAGCAATTTTAGTCCTTTTTGCTAGATTGTTCCAGTTTGGCTAAAATGGGCAGGACTGACTACCCAAGCGATATGAAGAGCTGCACTGACCAACTGATTATTTGGGGTCCCTCCCCTATGATTTTAGTGTGTGGTGCTAGCACTGTTCCAGAGAGGCTGTGGAGCAATTTTGGGAGTGTCTCTCCCCACCTTCTCATTGTGACTAGCATTGGCTAATCTGGGGAGGGATATTTTGCATAGGGTTAATCCTGCCTGGAGGCTCCTGAAATCACATGGCTTCTCCTGGTCCCTGCAAAGCATACAAGATACTCCGAATATGGAGAGAGGACTGCCACACCTGCAACTCTTCTTCTGCATGGGAAGGTTATGAGATCTGGTGACTTTATGCCACCAGGGAAAAAACCAGCCGCACGCAGGTTCGATCCGGAGGGAATCGGAGGCCCAGAAGGTCGATTGCAGCTACTCGGGCTGCCGCTCCCTCCCAGCCCCGCTGCTCTAGCAGCTGTTTTTGTGCGTCTTCTCCTCCTTCCAGGCTACCGGCCTGCAGGGAGAGGGCGCGCGAGACGGTCCCGGGACTTCAGAGCAATTGCAACGGGAAGAACTTCGCTGCACAGCGGCGCAGGCAGCCCTCCGCAGAGAGGAACTTTGCCCGAGGCTCTCTTGGGAAGGGAAGCCCGCTTGCCGGCTGACGGCTGGTGCAGGAGCGCTTTCTAGTTGGCTCGCATTTGGAGCCTGAGGGGAAGAAAGTCCCACAGCCAGGGACACCTCCAGGGAAGGGAAGCGATGAGCCTTCCTCGCCCGTCGAGGCGTTTGCTCTCCTGTTGGATGGCGCTGATGTTCCTCAAGGCAGCGCTTTGCCAGCCAGGTAAGGGAAGGGAAGGGGCCCAGGAAGGGTGTGTGTCCGCGAAGCATCTTCAGAGTTAGAATG
This sequence comes from Gekko japonicus, assembly GCF_001447785.1. NCBI lineage: Eukaryota > Metazoa > Chordata > Lepidosauria > Squamata > Gekkonidae > Gekko > Gekko japonicus. The sequence goes on along the minus strand of NW_015170342.1, from coordinate 197,002 downwards.
ATGATCAGGGTGCCTGTTCAAGATTATGACGCTGTTGTCAAGTCAAATGCAGTGTTATAGCTTTTCCTCGGTTTTTATGGATTTTGTGGTCTTATGTTTATGCTTTGAGAGTTATGTTTATGCTTTGAGAGTTGTGTGGAAAATACTGGGCATACAACGATTACGTTATTGCTAAGTTATTACATAATTATTACATTGACAGCCTGAAAACAGTTGTTTAAAGTGGGTGAAAATGGAGTTCCCGCCTCATGGTATGTTTTTGAGTGAAGTGCAGAAGCATGAGGGAATTACTTGAAGTAAAAGAGGAAGGGTCTGTAAAGGGGCAGCTAAAGGGGGTTAAGAGGAGTCATCTTGTTGCACTGTCCGGTTACAGAAAAATAGCCCCACCAGTCAGTTGCAGCAAAAGCAAAGGCAGATCCCCCTTGAAACCAAGGGAGCAAGTTAGTCATGGCTCATTTAAGGTCCAGTGTTGTGAAGGGGCTTAGTGTTATTCTATACCTGTCTCTTCAGAAGTAAATCCCACTGAGTTGAATTTAATTTAATTTAACTCCCTAATAGGTGTGCTATTTTACTTTGCCTAACTTTACTTTGACTGGGGTCAGTAAATGCTAGCGTTGCCAGTCTCCAGGTGAGGCCTGGAGATCTCCTGCTATTACAGCTGATCTCCAAATAAAATGACTGCTTTGGAGGGTGTAGTTAAATAAATAAATAAATAAATAAATAAATAATCCACTTTCAATGCACTTTCCAGCTGGATTTTACTGTGTGAACTGGCAGAATCCAATTTGAAAGTGCATTGAAAGTAGACTGAAAGTTGATTATTTAGTGTTTGTAATTGCAGCCTATGTATACGTTAAACTGCTGTGGGGCCTGTAGGTTTGTGCCCGTATTGGCAGGTCTTGAGACTGGTCATTTTGAATCAGCCACTTCACATCAGTGGAAGGCCTGACGTGTCCTTCTGATCACATGTAACCCATCTTTTGGATTACAAATTTTTGATTTTAGCATAATACTTTGGGTTACAAACTTTTGACTTTAGCGTAATTAATCTTCATCAGACAGAAGTTTGATCTCACTGTTTCCATAATTTTTAAATATATCTTGTTAATGCAGGAGTCCATAGTGCTTCCTTCAATGTCGCTTTCTCCCCACCTTTTTTCACTGTGCAATCTTCCTCAGACTTTTTGATGTTCTAAGGTGAACGCTATAGCGCTAAACCACTGTAGCACTGAAGTGCTATAGCTGCACCACAGAGTCAGTGCATCTCTGCATCTCAAGTGAAGTGTTATAGCGGTTTAGCACTATATTGCTCACCTTAGAACGGTTTTCTAAATGTGTGAGGAAGATCACATGGTGAAAAATGGCAGGGGGAAAGTGGCACTGTTTGAAATTACCATAGCATTTCAGAGACTGCTCATTAGCAAAAGGAAATTTGCTGTATAAAACCCCTGTCCCTGTATTGCTTTACTTGAAATCAGGCCAATAATGAATAACAATTGGTTTAGAATGGTAGTGTGAAAAGGGCCTCTGTTCCAGCATTGATAATATGGCACAACTTTTGGTGATACTTGTGGCTTATGGTGTGCCCATCCCTCCTAAGAAGGCATGTTTCACTGCTTGTAGCACATTCTTACTCTGTACTGTTACATTAATTCAAGGCGACTTTTGAAGGTGAACTAGATGACCCTGGCTAGCCCAATCATGTCAGATCTCAGAAGCTAAGCAGGGTCAGCCCTGGTTAGTATTTGAATGGGAGACTACCAAGGAAGTCAAGGGTTGCTATGCAGAGGAAGGCAATGGCAAACCACCTCTGAATATCTGTCACCTTGAAAACCCCATAGGATTGTCGTAAGTCAGTTGTAACTTGACAACAAAAAAACAATAGCAACAACTTTTGGAAGTGGGAATATCCTGTCCCATATTACTGGATTTTTTTATTCTGAAAACTCATCTCTCTATGGAAAGTATGGTGGTGGAAAGTGCAGTCAAGTCACAGCTGACTTACAGCAACCCTGTAGGGTTTTCAAGGCATGATATGTTCAGAGGTGGTTTGCCGTTACTTGCCTTTGCTTAGCGACCATGGACTTCCTTGGTGGTTTCCCATCTAAGTACTACCCAGGGCCGACCCTTCAGAACCAGGGCTTCTGAGATCTGATGAGATTGGGCTAGCCTGGGTTATCCAGATCAGGGCATTGAAAGTATACCTCCTTAAAGTATCTGACACTAGAATGGCCTTTGCTGGACAGTACATTGTTCCTGTATCATAGGCCTGGAATCTCAACAGCATGCGGTACACTCCTTTTTTTAAAAAAAGGTTTTTATTGAAAATCTAATATCAGACACGAAGACAAACCAGTGACAATAAATTGTCATAAACATGTGAGGTCATAGTAAATAATCAAGTATCAATTAATTAATATAGTAAAACACAATTATGATCAAAATGGTCTTTGCTTTGAGCAATACTCTTTAGGAATACTTAGCAAGGGTTTTTCCATTATGATCTGTTTTCCGTTATGATCTGATTAGACACTGTCCAAAGTAAACTGGTGAAGCCATTCTGCTCCAAACAGTACTGCTAGTAACTCCTTCCCTAATGGTGCTATTGCTTTACTAAAAGGTTTTTGGTCTTTGCCCTGAATCAGTAGTGCTCCAAGATATTTCTCCAAAGTATCACACTGCAGTATGAGGATTTTTTAAAACATTCTTTTGAGCCCTTCCTTCTGGGCTTGTGACTGTTCTTAGACTGCCTTGTTGTATGATAGAAACCTAAGTGGTTTGCAGGCATTGGACGATTATTTACAGAGACAGTTGGCCATCCCAATAAGTTTCACAGGTCCTTTGACAAATTTTGGTCTGGGCATCTCCCTAAGGGATTTTAGTGGACCATATGGAATCCAATGGACATATTCATAACAAAACAAAGTGTGCTTTAGTTCTGACAGCTGACATTGGTATTGTAGTGTCTTAACCCAATCTAATTAAAAATATTTAAAACCGATCAGATAATATGAAAAGATGTAGCTTATTTATGTTAACGTGTTTAATATTTCTCTTGCTCTAGAATGCCAGTCTGGAGGTCATCAGATCCTTCATAGCCCATATAGAAGTGTTAATTTTGATTCATCACAGCTTCAGCAGTCGGCTATTCAGGACGTAATATGTGATCATTCATTGACGTCAGGATGGTATCGCTTTGTAATTTTTGATAAACCAGCTGAAATGCCTACCAAGTGTGTGGAGGTATTGGTACACTCCATTTAACTTATAAGAAGTAACATGAGTGCAAAGAGGGAGAACAGTCAGCAAATTAAAAAGTCAGCCAATGTGTCAAGTTGTTTTTTTAATTTGAATTGGACGTGGTTCATACAACTATCAGCCCGCCACACCCTGTTGTCCCTTTTGCAAGGTTGCAAAGCCTGTTGCTGCATCTTGAACCCTGTTTGAATATCTCTGTTCTCAAGCAATGATTGAAAAATTACAAGTGGTTTTGGTCTATGTGGGATAAACTGTAATTTTTAGATGGCTAGCATGTTGCATCAGGAATCATGTTATCTTTTGCATATTCACCAAGACATAAATTCACACATACCTGCACACGGGGAAAAGTTTCCTTTTTTCTTCCTTTTAGTAGTATTAGTGGAAATTTAAAAGTAGCTGTTACTATAGGCCTATTAAATTTTATTTTTTATTTACTTGAGGGTTGGAAGGGACCACCAGGGTCATCTAGTCCAACCCCCCGCCAATGCAGGAACTACAACTATAATATCCCTGACAAGTAGGTATCCAATCAATAACTCCAACAATGAAGAATCTACCATCTCATGAAAGAGACTGTTTCAGTGCCAAATGCACCTCACCATCAGGAAGTTCTTCCTCAAATTCAGATGAAACCTCCTTGGCTGTAGTTTATATCTGTTAGTCCAGGTTCTCTCATCCAGCATGACTGAAAACATATGTGCCTCATCCTCTGGCATCCCTTTTAAGTATTGGAATGATACTACCTCACAAGTGCCTTTTCTCCAATTTGAGGACTGTTAAGATAAACCCCACCCACCAGCCATGTTTGTGGTGACCTATTAGGTACATGTCAGACTTCCCTATTTTTTCTTAATTCTAGGCAGGTGGCAAAGCAGAAGATTTTTCAAGGTCATAGTGGGCTGCTGTACATACTTGGCGGTTGGTGCATCACAGGCCTATGCTACCAAACATATCCAAAGTATTCCTTATTTCTCATACTGCTTGTATCTGCCTTAGCTGACAAATGCTTTGTGGGGAAATTGGCCATTTTCTGAATTATTTTTTTTTTTTGCTTTTGGTGGTAAAAGGTGAATCACTGTGGAACACAAGCTCCTGTCTGGCTGTCTCTGGGAGAGTCCGAATCCTTGCCTCAACCTGGTGAAATCAAACACTTAACAGCCTGTGCAACGTGGCGGTTTTTCTTCAGCACTGCAGAAGACTGCTGCCTTTTCCGAATTCCTGTTAGTGTAAGGAACTGTGGGGATTTCTTCTTGTACTTGCTCCAGCCTACCCAGGGGTGCATGGGATATTGCGCAGAAGGTGAGAAACTTTATGTTGCTGAATTGCTAAACATCAATATGTTTTGTTTTCCCATCAGGGCCTCTAACCATTTGGTCCCTTGTCATGGTTTGGTAAGCACTTCTATGGTTTTGTAGAGAACTTTAGCATGACTGTCTGTGATACTTTTAGTCACAAGGTAAGGCATTGGAGTTCTATGTAGATGTATATAAGAAATGTGAATCCTGTGAAGCAATTTGATGAATATTAGTCTCTACTAGGCTGCTTCCAAGGACCTGAAAATGACCTTTGGTTTATTTAGTTATCCAGTACATTTTACCTCTCCCAGGGTGCTCCCAGGTGGCTTAAATAGTTATTTTCCTTTGTCCGTTTTATCCTTACAACAATCCTGTGAGGTAGATAGGGCTGAGAGAGGATGACTGACTCAAGGTCACCCAATGGGTTTTATAGCTAGTGGAGATTTGAACCCTCATTGCCCAGGTCCTAGTCCAGCACTCTAATCACACTGATACTTGTCTGAAACCAATGTCATTTTGCATGGAAATTTCTCTTCACACATAAAATACACCAGCTTTCCCCCAGTCCCAATACACTTACAGACTCTCTAACCTATACAGTTTGCTAATTGCCTGTTGCCTGATTTAATTTACCTCAAGAAATTTTAGTAGTGTGTTCCCGTCTGCCATCTGCCAGCTTGTACCTAATACTACAATCCTGGACCTCTAGTAGCTAGAATTGGTATCTGCTACACTACTGCTGTGGTTTCCTCAGTGGTATTATGGTGGCTGCCAGGCTGTCTATAATTGTCTATATAGTCATGTAGAACTTAGTGGTATCTTCTATAATGGCTCTAAAAGTAGCAAGGAGGTATTGGGGAACATGAGGAATGCATCAGCAGGTAATTGGCATGGGCCAAAAAACAACGGACAAAAGCCAAAAGCATTGAGGAAGACAAGCTACACCAGTGCATGCAAGAGAGCCCTATGTACTACAATAGTGGGGGTAAAGAACTTTACGGCTGTGAAACACAGAGGGGAATTTCACATTACCCTTTTAAAGCCGTTATTATACTGTCTTGGAGTAAACCGGTACAGGGTTGCCATTTCACACAGGCTTTCCCCTACCGGTAAGGAGCCATCTCTGAAGCGGTTTGGCATTTCAGACTGTGCCGCTTTATTTTCCTGCCCTTTTTCACCTGCACGGGCGATCTCTGTCCTTTTGGGGGTTTTTTGGAACATTCATTTTAGGGTGCTATGGCGCTATAGCGCTATACAGGGGTCTTGTTGTAGAAAAAGAGCTGCCGGAGCTCATTAGCATAACTCATTAGGATAACTTATTTGCATATGCCACGCCCCCTGACATCACCGGAAGTGATAGAAGGCCACACCCCCTGACATCACCGGAAGTGTGTCAGAAGGCCCGGCTACTTACCCTCCTGCTTCATCCTCATTCCCAAACGGAATGAGGATCGAAGCAGAGGGCGGGGTAAAGAAGGGGGTGGGGCTTCACCACGTGACCGCCCTGCCCCCTAGAGGTTCTCTTCCGGAGCTCCGTACCTGAGAGCTCCCCCCCGACTAGAGCCCTGGCGCTATAACAGACCACCAAAACAGCAACCCCATTGGAATGCCTGAACTCCACTGGGATACATGAGATGGCTACAGGGGAAGGTGAGTCAGGGAAGGTGATGAGTTGTCAGGTTGCCAGCTGGGGAGAAGATGCTCATTGAACAGCAGGTTTAGGTGGGAGATCAGGGCATCAGTGATTGGTGAGACAGATGTTGCTGACCCAGCCTGATGTGCATCCATCCATGCCAAGAGGCGATTGGCTGGGAAGTGACTGGCACAGAGCTGGATCAGGTATATAGGGCAGGGAGGCAAACCCTTTATCTTTGTGAGCTGAAGTTGTTGAGTGGTAGGCTTGTCGGTGTGATTGCGTGAGAGGCTACTGATCTATTAGTCATGGTCTCCATAACTACCTTGTTGCAACTGATCCTGGAGATGTTGCAGATGATGATCAGCAGCACAGCAGCTTTGACTGAGGTGCTTATGCACTTCCTTCATCTCTCTAAGGAGGAGGGGGAGGAGAACTGACATGCCTGTCTTGAGCCATGCACCCTCCAGGTACAATCGGAGGGCATCTATCAGGGCATGGGCACCTGTCATTGCTGCCCATACAGTCCCTCGACGTTGGTGGGTAAAAGAGAGGACTGGTGGAACAACACTGTGATGGGCACATGGATCAATAAAGACTGGCTGAAGAATTTCCGGATGTCTAGGGCAACCTTTTTTGAACTAGCTGGTTCCCTGAGGCACTGTCTGGAGTGGCAGAACACTCACATTAGGATATCCATTCCAGTGGAGAAAAGACTGGCCATCACCCTATGGTACATGGCCAAACAAAAAGTATTCAGTGAACTCAGATATCAGTTTGGTGTGGGCCTGTCAACTGCATTCCTTATTGTGAAGGAGGTGATTCTGGAGGAGCTCTTCATCAAGAAGGTCTGCCTTGGAAATGAGCATAATTTGGGATGAATGCAGAGCTTCTTGGATTCTGTCATCCCCCCACAATGCAAGGACTCACAGTGGGCATGGAAGGGTTAGCAACATCTGTCACACCAATCACTGATGCCCTGATTTCCTGTCAAAGCCTGCAGTCCAATGAGGTACTTGTTTCCAGGTGGCAGATGTAGCCATCTCATGTATCCCAGTGGAGTCCAGGCATTCCAATGTGGTTGCTGTTTTGGTGTTCTGTTATAGCGCTATAGTGCCATAGCACTCTAAAATGAATGTTTTTTTTTAAAAAAAAAAGATGGAGATCGCCCACGCGGGTGAAAAAGGGCGGGAAAACAAAGCATCGCAGGAGGAAGCACTATGGGGCATTTTACACAGCACCCCGTAGTGCTTCAGAAACGGTATAGAAAAGTGGAGACTGCTTGGAAGCAGTTTGCAGGTAAAATGGTTCAGCCACGTTTCCTGAACGGGACAGAAGGGTTTCTGTCTGAAAGTGAAAATATATTCTGGTAGGGAACCGTTACTGACCAGAAACCGTAAGGGAACAGTTCCTGAACCGGAATATATCGGCTGTCTGAAATTCCCCAATGTGTGTTGACCTCAGTAATAACAGCTCTTTACCATGTCCACTGAGTCATGTATGAGCCATGGAACAAAGATCAGAAGTACACGTCTGTGTACTTTCATGCAAGCAGAGCACTTGCAAGTTACAGAACAAGTGGATTTTAGCTGATATACAGAAAAGTATAATCACTCCTAGCAGTTTTAGAAAATCAAATAAACTGAACAGTTGGATCTAGAATGTTCTTGTTCACAAAATTACATCTGCTATATTCCAATTTTGAAAGTGATTCAGACCATTGCTAAAGCAATAATCAACCATCAGTGAACTCCCAAGTTTGTTTTTAATAGTTTCTGACAGCAAATCAAAATGACTGACCAAAGTATCTCTTACATTAAATCAAAACTGCTGACTAATTTACAAGAATCAATTATTCTTGATATGCTAACTGAACAGAGAAGGAAAAAAATCTCACAGTAAAGAAGATTTACTTGCAGTAATAGGAGGTTTTAAATTAGGTTTGTCTGCTGCTTTAATTAAAATAAGTGAAATAAGCTCTTTATTATCAGGAAGAAATATCAGTTATTTACCGCAAACATTCCAGTGTAACAAGGTTTTTATTACTTATTATTTTACATGCCAAATGAAATTATTATAATTTAATTGATTTTGTAATTATGCAAGAAAAAGTAGATGGTGAGAGGTATAAATGTTTTTCATCATCCCATACAACTTATTTAATGAAACACTAAATGTATATAGTATAATGCACTGTTTCTTTTTATAGCAGAAAGTAATTTAAATATTGAAAACATTTTATTATACATTAAACTAAAAGCCAAATTGCTATCTTAAAATGAAAGTAATGAACTGTTTTAAAAAGTGAGAAATACATTTAATTTAAAAGCTTACGGCTGTTTAGTAAAATTACAGCACACTGAAAACTTTAAATCAGCAATTCTCAGACGTTAGCAACCCAAGGACCCCATTTTGATTAAAATATTTTTATGGATCTCCTGGCTGTTGCCTCCTCTCTTGCTGGCACATTCCACCCAATCCGTTTCAAAGTATGTGTGGCAGCCCATGTATGACATGTGGAGGCTTCCATCCTTGTGTGTCCTCAAAACAATATAGTGAGACCTTTATCAGCTACACTTCAAAAGCAAGTTTAAGTAAAATGTTTTTCTCTGTATGGCTTATAAGGTCAGATCTCAGAGAGCTGATTGTATTGGGCCACTACTCAAAAGGCCCCTTGACCCATATTCTGGTCAATCTTGCTGTGAGAGCCTACAATTACCATAGGTGTAGGATGACTACATTGGTGATATTCCAGAAAGCTTTGCTGTGTTGTGCAGCATACCTCATTGTGGTTCCTTAGGAGGAGGTGCCGGTGTTCATGTATACTGACTTCACTACCATCAATGAGACCCAACTTTAACGTTTGGAACAGACTTTGGATACAGTTTTGGGAATGAGCTTAGAGATAGAACTATTAGAATAACACCCAGCCCTTGGTTTCCAGTGTGATTTGGGAAATCCATCTTTCTCTCATACACTTTCTGGGCATGACTGGCCTTGCTTCCAGCAATTAAAATAATGTGGCATGATACAGTAGACTTGGTCATGCAAGGGCACTGCCATGCATTGTTGATGCTAGGCCTATGTCAGTTACACTGCAAATATCAGCCATGTAGAATCGCAGCAATGTAATAAGGTATTTTCTCACATGGTACGTCAAGACAATGCCTTGTAGTAGCTTTGTATGCTTCCTTTCTGTGTGGTTCCATATTGTGTAGTAGCTTTGAATCCCACTGTTGGAGGGTGGCTGATAACAGTAAAACGTCAGCTGTTATCCAGCTATGCATGATTGGAAAGGAAAATGTACTTGCATAGTTTATACTTGTTAGGGATGCCAATCTCTAGGTGGGACCTGGGGATTTGGAGGGTGGATTTTGGGGAGGGTAGGCCTTGGAAGGGACCTCAGTGGGGTATAGTGCCATAGAGTCCTCCATCGAAAGTGGCCATTTTCTCAAGCAAACTGATCTCTGTAGTCTGGAGATCTCCAGGCCCCACTAGTATTCCAGAGATTTACTGTCTTTGCTTGTTGAGGTTCCCTTTTAGTTATCATGATTATTAAATATTCAGGGACCCATCTTCCATGAATATGGTTAATCTACACACACAAAAGAATGCTTGTATAGGTCGATCCCTGTTCTGAAATCAACAAAACAACTGTGGATTGGCATGCATATCTTTAAGGTGTCATGGCTTTTTGTTACCTATGTACTAACATGGATTTGCCAGAACAGTTGTGTGACTCATAAATCTAAGCTTTTTAATTTATTATTGTTAGGTCCAAGACAAAAATATTCCTGTTGATACACTAATTTCAGGAATCTCTCTCTGTAGTGATTTCAGATGCAAAACCCCATGACTGTCAATCTGGGGACCATGGAACACAAACCATCTGTAGCAGTAAGTGTCTTGTGCTTGTTGTCAATATACTCTTTGCAGAGATGGTCCAGGGAATTCATATGCAATATGTTTGATTTCTTTCTCTGATTTTGAGCTTGGTAAAATAACTGAAGTTGTCTTTCTGATTAAAAGACATTAAAGCATAATTGCTGTTGTTGTTCAGGTGAAGAGATGCATGCAATAGCTAAATAGTAGATGAAAACATCATTGTCACAAAAAGGGAAACTTGTGTAATACCTCTGTTGCTTCACTGAACATTAGTTCATGTGTATTTATGATTTTTGGTTTTGTACCTCTTCATTTTGAAGTAATATTAGACATGGGAAAGATTTCCCAAAATCATTAACTAGACAGGAAGAGTGGTGGATCAGAATGGGGGTAACTTGCCCTTCGCACATCACTAAGCCTGGCTGAAAGTGTACAGCTTGGGGAGGCAGTGCAAAAGCATTGGAAGCAAGACCCAAAGGGAATCTATTTTGATAAGCAGAATTAGCTCTTTGTATAGCAGTGAATTTTTATTCCTTGAATTTCTAGATTCGGATTTTTCACCATTTTATTTTATTTTGATACGGTCGACCATGAGTTGTTGACCCACCGCCTTGCCAATGTGGGGATACGGGGACTAGCCTTACAGTGCTTGGCCTCCTTTCTCCAAAGTCGGGGACAGAGGGTGGCACTGGGGGGGGAATGGCTCGGCAACACCCACTTGAATGTGGGGTGCTGTAGAGCGTGATTCTCTCCCCGATGCTATGCAATATCTATTTGCGCCCCCTTGCCCAGATTATCCAGAGATATGGGTTGGGCCGTCACCAGTATGCTGATGACACCCAGCTCTACCTGCTAATGGACAGCCACCCAGAATCTACCCCTGAACATCTGGATAGGGCGTTACAGGCCATGGCTGGTTGGTTACAGCAGAGCAGACTGAAGTTGAATCTATGAAGATGGAGGTCCTGCACCTGGGCCGTGGAGGTCTGAGGCTTCCAGCCTTTGGCATGACCCAGTTGGTGCCAGGACTGAAGGTAAAGAGCCTGGGAGTGTTCCTGGGTGCCTCATTGTCTATGGAGTCCCAGGTCACTGCCAAAGCCAGATCAGCCTTTTTCCATCTGAGGCAGGTCAGGCAGTTGGGCCCATATCTCACCCCTCGTGACCTGGCTGCAGTGATCCATGCAGTGGTCACTTCCAGGCTAGATTATTGTAATTCTCTCTACATGGGGCTGCCCGTGACTCTGCTCCGGAAATTGCAGCTGGTACAGAATGCAGCAGCATGGGTACTGATGTTGCTGCCTGTGTGGGCCACATCCGCCTGGTGCTGTGCAAACTGCACTGACTGCCTATTGAATACTGGATCCATTTCAAGGTGCTGGTTCCTACCTTTAAAGCCCTATACGGCCAGGGGCCTGCATATCTTCAAGACCGCCTCTCCCCATATGAGCCCCGGAGGGCATTGCGCTCTTAGAATCAACATCTGCTGATGGTCCCTGGCCCTAGGGATACCCGAATTGCCTCAACTAGGGCCAGGGCTTTTTTGGTTTTGGCGTCTGCCTGGTGGAATGAGCTCCCAGTAGAAATCAGGGCCCCGTGAGAGCTTTTACAGTCCCATAGGGCCTGAAAGATGGAGCTCTTCCACCAGGTCTTCAATTGAGGCAGTGGGTATCTAATTCATTCTGGCCTCCCTCTTCCTTCCCCCATGAGTCACTCTTATGTGTTTGTTGAGATATTATTTATCGTATTTATTATAAGCTTTTTTTGTTCTGTTTTTATGATGTAAATCTGCATTCAGCAGATTATTATAAGTTGGAATACACCCTGAGCCAGCTTTGTGGGGAGGGCGGAATATAAATGGAAGGAAATGAATAAAAATAAATAAATAAAATTTATTTTATTTTGCAATGTTGGTATCCCATGTTGACCTTATTGGTGTGTACTCAGCTGCTTGGCTGAGTTTCTTGTGTGCAGAAGGCTTCTCATTCTTCTAAATGTATGGAATATCAGAGTTGCCCTGCTGGATCAGACTCATGGTCTTCTAGTCCAGCATCCTGTTTCACACAGTGGCTAACCAGTTGCTCCAGAGAGCCAAACAAGGCATAGAGACCAAAGCCTTCCCCTGATGTAGCCTCCTGACACTAGTATTCTGGAGATTTACTGTCTTTGATTGTGGAGATTCCCCTTAGTCATCATGATTATTAATCATTCAGGGACATATCTTCTATGAATATGGTTAATCTACACACACAAAAGAATGCTTGCATAGGTCAGTCCCTCTGCTGAAATTAACAGAACAACTCTGGGTACAGGGAGCACCACAGATATATGAAAGGTCCTGCACACAGATGATATTGCTGGGTTGGGCCACTGAAGTACAAAAATTTGAAATTTAGTAGGCGAGGACAGAAACTGGGAATCTGGGGAATCCTTTGGAGTACTAGAATTCTACCTCCTTATCAGGATTTTAAAGAGAACACTTGAGGAGTTTGAAGAAGGTAAGGGGAATCTGCCCTACAAATATCTCCATCTCTAGTGGTGTCCAGATCTGCAATTGTTTCATAAAATGTCATGATAACCTTTGGGTATGTTGAATGGCTATTATGCATAACATGTTGATTTCAGACTTTTTGTTCCCAATGGTATATATGTACACAGCACTCTGCATACAATTACATGTTTTGCTTTATCCAACCTGCATGGCTGTCAGTTTAGCTGATATTTTTGAAATGGCTTGCAGAAAATTAATTTATTGGGCTTAATGCTTTTTAAACAAATTTCCCCCAACTTTTCTCCTTTTACCTTGTTTTTTAAATTGATCGTTTATATTCCTTAAAGACTCTCCACTTGTTTTTCATCTTCTTATTAGGTAAATTTCCTCCTTCACAATTGCAACTTCCATTACCACCCTCTCCAAGCATACCTGAAATTGTGGCAGAGTTAGTTGATGATATTGTTTTCTTAAGGTGCACCTTTGATGTACCTACTGCAAACACCTCAGTGGGCTTTGTTGTGGTTTGGTCCAGACTGTCTCCTGAAAGCATCAAAGAAGAACTGAGACAAGAGACAACTGTTCAGACATTCTCAGTTTTAGAACTGGATGGTATAAACCTCAGACTTGGAGATAGGGTATGTTTAAATATGATTCTACTGTTTATGTTTATGCAAATTAATAATAATGTTCATTTACCCTCTAATTACCAGTCTTAAAAAAATAATCTTTACAGGGCAAAGAGTTTGTATCAAGTGATAAATGACTGGGATGAAACATCTTTGTATGCTATTCTTTTATTCATGGAGCCCTAGGTGGTTGTTTGTCTTATTTTCTGTGATTATAGTGTTGAGGAAGGATAGTTTTATCTGTGTAGATGTGGTATATATAATTATTAGGGGTGTGCATTCGGCTCTATCCAAGCCGGAAAATACCATATCAGTATTTATCAGCTATTCTTTCAGCTGGATATAGAGGGGGCATAGCAAATCCTGGATAATCCCAGTTCCAGGTGAAGCTGCAGCTTCAGGAATGCATTTGAAGGGACCACAACACCTTTGGCTCCATTATAGCCCGTGGGGACCATTATAGTCACTAGTTCTGCTAAACTTGCAACAAAAAAAAAACCCTCGCTTGGATTTGTTGAGCTGGCATTGCCACCGTGGCATTGGTTCTGCTGGGCACTCTGTACCTGCACTGGCTGTGCTAGGCTTACAACACCCCCTTGCCTGGATTTGTTGAGCTGGCATTGCCACAGTAGCACTGGTTCTGCAACAAAAAAACCACACACACACCTTTAGCTTCTATGCAGAGACTTTCTGGTTTGACATCAATCCCTGCTTTTTTCCTGTTTTTCCTCTCCGTTGGAAATAATGGAGAATGGGGGCACTTTCTTTGGGAGCCCATAAAATTGGACCTCCAAAGAAGGTGCCCCCATCCACCATTATTTCCAATGGAGGGGGAAAATAGCAGGGACTGAAGTCAAACCAGAGAGTCTCTGCATAAGAAACTAAAGGGTTTTTTTTGCAGAACCAGTGCTACTGTGGTAATGCCAGCTCAACAAATCCAAGCAAGGGGGGGGTTCCAAGCCCATCATGTATAGCATGCCAAGCAGTACCAGTGCAATGTACTAATGCCCAGCAAAACCCAGTGCCTTCCCTTAAATGCTTTCTTTTTTCCCCTCTGGGGCATTCTGTACATGTGCTGGCTGTGTTGGACTTACAAACCCCCCTTGCTTGGTTTTGTTGAGCTGGCATTGCCGCAGTGGCACTGGTTCTGCTGGGCACACTGACTATACACTGGTTCTGCTAGGCTTGCAACGCCCCCCTTGGATTTATTGAGCTGGCATTGCCACAGTAGCACTGATTCTGTAAAAAAAAAAAAAAACCCTTACACACCTTTAGTTTCTACTGAAGAGACTCTCTGGTTTGTCATCAGTCCCTGCTTTTTTGCTGTTTTTTCCCCTCCATTGGAAATAATGGATGGGGGCACTTTCTTTGGGGGCCCATAGAATTGGACCCCCTGGTCCAGTCTTTTTTAAACTTGGGTGGGCTTTTGAGTAGAGGCACCAAAAGCTACGCTGAGAATTTGTTGCCTCTAACTCAAAACACAGCCCCCAGACCCCTGGATACCCCAGATAGATTCCCCATTGACTATAATGGTCCCATAGGGTATAATGGAGCCAAAAATAGTAATCAGGATTTCTGAAAAAACCTGAATACCATACCAATATTGGAATGGGGGGGGGGGGTCTGATTTTTTTTTGTGTTCAATATATCTGAATCTGAAAAATCCTGAATTTTTTTTGTGCCCACCCCTAATGATTATGTTGATCTACAAATAAGTGTTCTGTTGCACTTATGCAGCTTTTAACACATTATTGTCTTATTCCTTTCATAGATTTACTGTAGCAGTTCTGCCTTTTTCTTAGAGAAACCAGAAATGCAGAGCCCACTCACTGAGAGCAAGGAATTCTTTGCAGGGATTAAGGTAGGTTGGGGTTGAATTTAGGTTCATATCATCTCTGTGCTGAAAGATATTTAGTGATTGCCTGTCTGTTTCTGGGGACAATTCAAAGTTCTGGTTCTGATCTTTAAGGTGTCAAATTCATTTATTACGAGGGCCGGATCTGACATATATGTCACTTTGTCGGGCTGGGCCATGTGTGCCATAAAATATGATGCCAGGTGCAGAAGACGATAAACGTTATGAAGGACACAGGGAAACCCAATTAATGATGTTATTTTTTACTCAAAATACAAATGTGCTTAAGACATTAACACTTTTACAGTATTTCCTTAGAGTATTTCCCTGATGCCCACCCTCCCACTTCCACTGCCCACTACTCATTAGCACTGGGACAGTATACAAGGAGATAATGTACAGCCTCTGTCATCTAGCAGTAAAGGCCCACAGGCTGTATGTTTGACACCCCTGCCCAGAATGTTTGGAGACCACCTCCTCTTGTTGAGTCCAATGCACCAGTTAATATCTTTCTCACAAACCTCTGCGCTCTGTAGAGATGAGGCAGGGGGCAACCAGAAACAGGGCTTTTCAGTGGTGGCTCCTATGGAATGCTGTTTCTGTTGAGTTTCAGCTGCTGTCTATGCTATTCTCTTTTAGGGTCCAGGCCAAATTTTCTTTTAAGTTAGGCTTTGAAATAAGGAGTTTGGTCTTTTAAAACTGTTTTTACAGCCTGCTTCTAGCTTCTTGATTGTTTTACCAAGATCATTTTAGACTGCTCAATGTTTTTGGCTGAGTTTTTAATACTTTGTTAATTGTCTCTGTGCTGCTTTATGATTTTATCATGTTTTACATTGTGAGATGCTTTGAGTAAGTAGTCTGGAGAGCTGGTATATATATTTAAATTAATAAAACAGTGCATTCCTCAATTATTTCTTTTAGTGAGAAATTTTACCTCCATAGATAGTCAGAACTGTAATATCATGTAAAAAGTAATACATGGAGAACAAATTAGAGAACATTGATTATCTGTAATTTTCTGCAAATAATTTTTATGTGCAAAAAAAATCTCAAACCCTTGACTGGAAATTCTTGGAGGAGTTTATTTCTTTCTTTTGGGGGAATCTCTTTTGCAGGATCACGTAAATTAATGGTAAAGGACTTATTTCTCCATCACAGTGTTGGTTTATTCAGGAGGATATTAAGTTTTGTATTATTTATGTTATTTAAAGTCCACCTTTCTTGATATTACCTTATTGAGTGTTGTTTTTGTATGGTTGACAAAACAGTTTGCTGTTTCAAGTCCTTAAACATTGTTCAGAAAATATTACACCAGTCTGACAGTGAGATAATTCCATGTAGATGTCTTGCATTCTTAGCATGCTCTTTTTATATGCCAGCTGCATCCTGAGGCATTTACTATATCCGAAGATGGAAAGCAATATAGACTGACAGCAGAAAGCAAAATTCCCATTCCTTGTCCTAAAGAAGGCCAGTTTGGAAATGACTGCAAAATCTCATTAAAATTAAACACGATAGAGGAAGGTAATAGCTACTTTGAATCTTTCTTTTAAACATTTTAAAAATGGCTTGTGCCCTGAGTTTTGATGATTGATCCATCTTTTCAACTGACCATTTTTATAGTGGTGAGTTACATATACAGTACACCCTAGGATATCTTGGCATAGTAGATATGCTGTTGAGGTCTTGATGACTCCAAGATCTCATATAGCATCAAGTAAAAGGAAGCAGAAGTATTTTGCCCAGGGAAATAATGAACCTGACCTTTTGAACCTGAATTCCCATATGAATCTGCCTGGTAATGAAGATCAGCATCAGAGGCTTGCCTTGGATCCCCATTCCACCCCTCTTTTGGAGGGTGTGTGTGTTATGGCAATCTCGCCCTCTTCCCTCCCCCACACACATGATTTTCCCTTTGTTTCTTTTTCTGAGCAGCCCCGACATCTATTTTCTCCTTATTTGATGGTCTTGGCTGTCCTACCCTATCACATTCTTATGTATTTTGATGCTGGCCCAGCCCAGAGACTTGAGGGAAGAGACAAAATCACCTGCTAATGTTCTACTCCTGTAATGACACACACGGTGCTTTTTGAAGGTTCAAAAATAAACAAAATATTTTATTTAACTTGGAAGGGAAAAGGTCAAGTCGAATCAGGGGTAGGATGTAAGAGGCAAACCAATAATAAAAACTGAGGTAACTCTGTAATCACACTTGAATGGGGATCTTCTGTGATCCTCTTACTCTCCTTTGCCTCCTTCCCAGTCCTCATTCAGTGCTAATCTGTCTCTTCCTCAGTTGTCAGTTCCCACCCATCATTTCTTAATGGTCCAGTCATGCTCCCCACAGAATTCCATTTGAACAGTCTGTCATTCAAAGGTTCTCAGACTCTGTGAGGTATTAACCCTTGACAGTCTGTCACAAGTGTCTATTAAGGCCTTAACTGTTTTGACATCTTGCTTAGAGAATGCCCCTGCTGTAAGCATTTGCCAGGCTGGTACCAAATCTGATGATACTTTAGTCCCTGGCTGAATCTGTTACTTTTTATTCCAGGACTTTGCTAATAAGTTTTAGTTTGTTTACCTTCACTTTGTACTGTTTCTATTCTTATGTACTACTTTTATCCTTTTACTGCTGGTAATTATATCATTCTTCTAATTTTATTGGTTTCAATCTGATACTTCTGCTTGATTTGTGTCCAGAGTTGGCAGCACCCAACCTGCCCTTCCCCCCACCCCCACAGCTTTGGCAATACCCAACCTCCCCCCCCCCATGGCTTCAGCACCAAGCCCATCAGCCTTGCAGTTGAGCTGGACGCTCTCACAGCTAGACGCAATACCACATGAGCCCTTTCTTTTCCCCCACTTACCTACCACAGGCACCAACTGGGGAGGCAGAGGTGGCAGGGATGCCACAGAGTGCTCTGGGCTCCTCAGTGAAGGGCAAGCCCCACCAACCCTCTCGGAAGCCTTGGGGCCATGGTCACCAGCAAGTGAGGTCATCACCTGGCACCATGGCTGATGCAGGGCAGCAGGAGGGGGAGAAACCTCAGTGGAGGCTGTCTGTCAAGATGGTGTTACACGGATTGCCTGGGGTTCTTTATACACTATGTATACAAGGGTCAAATTGCGAGAGATACCAGTGGAAGGAAGAAACCTCTGACTGAATAAATGGGGTTTTATTATGGATAAATGCAAAGTTCACACAACACACTCATACAAAAATAATAACAATAGGTCAACATACACAGAGCTAGGAAATAGAGAGGTGATCGATAGTGACAAGGAGGGGGTTGATTTTAGATTAGGGCAATATTCTCCTGATCTTGAAGTCTGGAATCCACATGGAAGAAGAGAACACGGCTGACCAGCAGTTCGTGTCAAAGGCTCAGACAGTGTCTGAGGATACACTCTTGTGGGTGCCTCAAGAGCTGTACAAAAATTAAGGCGCAGAGTGCCAGTTTAAATGTGGTTTGGGGAGCCAGGGCTGGCGCAGCCAAGGGTGTAATGAGTAGCCAGATTAAAAATTGAGTACATGCAGGATGCTTGGTTCCACCAGTGTTTGTCTTTCTATGTGTCAGTGGCTCGATGTGGAATGGGGAAGGGTGCTGGACTTCTGGAAATGACTTCCAAGAGACGGTTCAGTTTATTAAAGTGATGCCAAGGTGATGCAAAGATGGGATTGGGGATTAGAAGGACGGCCAGGCTGGCTATCTCTGTTGATTGAGGTAGTCATGAGCAATGCTCCCTCTAAGCTGTGGAGTCCTGTGAGCAAAAGTTCTACTTTGTGAGCTGGTGGTATTAAAGTTGTGAGCGAGCGATTTGGCTCCTGCATAAATTCGTTTGCTCTGGAGCCATCCTTCCTGAGCTAAGACAAAAATGGGTGAGCTGGAGGCTAAAAAACTGTGAGCTAGCTCACACTAACTCAGCTGAGAGGGAACACTGGTCATGAGATCCTGTATACGTGCTTGCTCACCAGGCTCCTGTTTGGCTCGGTTCCTCCTGAACCTGTCAGGCTAGTTCAAATGGAGTATTTTTCTGGCTCCATGTTGCCTGCCTATGACAGAACAATGTGAGGTGTGGGACCCTGGTCTTACTACCCTTTGAGCTGCTGGGTCCCTCCAAGGTTTTGGGGGAGAGCACGTTTAATACAGGTATATAGGGGGAAGGTAACAATGGTGGTCCTTAGCACCAAGAGCAGTGGCCTAGCAGAGACAGCCAAGGCCAGGGACTGGCCAGACCATAGCCCCATGGAATACCCAGGTGGCCAGGAGATAATGCCCCCATAGAAGGTTCTGCACAAATGTGGCTAGGAGGGCTGCTGGCTGGGTTGGAGAGGGCACTTTAAAGTGGTGGTACTTTGGCCCCTAGCCCCCGTGGTTGCCCAGTTAGTGAGGGCAAGGCCTGGGGATGGGGTTGGAGTCCTTGAGGCATCAGGGAAGGTATTTGGGGAGGCTCCACTGCTAGACCAGGGAGGAAAAGAGAAGGTACTTGCCTTAGCTAAAGGAACAACTTCTCGGAGGATAAAAGGGCAGGCATAGGTACTATAACCCTTGTTCCTATCCCCTTCACGGCAGCTCTGAGGCCGGAGGGTGCCCCAAAAGGGCAGGATGGCATGCTGGTTCTATCCCCTTTTCCTCCAGCAAAGGAGGACCCTCACAGTTATATTTCTTGAATTGGTTTTATTGGTTTGGATCGTACTACTCCACTCACCTAAATGCGGAGGCTTTCTCCAGCAGAAGCTCTTCTCTGAAGGAAAGTTCTTTGCAGCTGAACAAAGCAGTGAGTTTTTATTGTTTAACTGTATTAAATTGTACACCATCTCTGGAAGCTTTTTGAGAATGCAGAAGTATTTTAAATAAATAAATTCAGACAATTTAGTGTGTCTTTTTTACAATCTATGTAGCACAAGCACATTCATCACCATAAACTCCAAACCTAATAGTTATTCTGTCTGTCTAAACCATTATAGTAGTAGTAAAATATCCAAAACTTGTTGGCTTCAAAGAAGAATTGAATACCTTTATAGAATACAGTTGACAATTCCAATTTAGTGTCTTAGATGTCAACTTCAGAATTAGAAAGTGCCTTTCTCTTCTCAGATACTGTGATCTGTTTATCATTCTCTTAGGGCTGAACTACGTATTACTTGGGAGATTCGTGATCCTTCTCCCTCCCATGGTTATAGTTCATTAAAAAGTAAATGGCAGGAGATTCAGTCACAGCTTTCCTGAATAATCTGTAGTGTGGCCCTGAGGCATAGAAACATAATGCTGGAAGGGATCCCAATGGACATCTAGTCCAATCCCTTACACAATGCAGGAAATTCATAGCTACCTTCCCCCCTACTCCCCAAGTGACTCCCGTTCTATACCCAGAGGAAGGGGGGGAAACCTCCAGGATCCTGGGCTAATCTGGCCTGGAGGAAACTTCCTTCCTGACCCCAAAGTGGTGATGAGACCAATACTACTTCAGGTGGAACCACACCTTTGCTAGACAAAATTGAGTGGTATTGATCAATGAAATTGTTAAAGGCAATCTAAAGGGTTTTTTTGTTCCAGCCTAATAATGTGACTCTGACCAAGAAATTCGAAATGTCTGATCCGGATTCACGTCAGTCATGCACTTTGTGGCAACTTGACCTATGTTTATATAGAAAAAAGATAAGGAAGACATGGGCATTTAATTATTTTGAAATAAGTGTTATGTCGTACTGCAAAATTGGTGGTGTTTCCTTGTTCTGTGAAGTTGTTGCAACCCTGCTTGTGGATGTATTCAAGTAATTTATGTTGGAATTAATTTTATTTATGTAAAACTTGTTCCAAAATACTCATATATATGCATAAACGTATATGCATAGTTGTTATTGGCACTGACTGATAATTTTGTACTTATCACTTTAACTAACAGGGCTTATTTGGCTACATATGCACTTGCACTGTGTTCTCATTGTTGCTTTGTTAAGTTCATAGTGAGTCACAGAATTGCTGTCAGATGGTCATCTAGCCTGTGCTTAAAAACTCCCAAAGAAGGAGATCCCACCACCTCCCAAGGAAGCCTGTTCCACTGAGGAACCACTCTATCAGAAAGTTCTTCCTAATGTTTAGCTGAAAACTCTTGATTTAATTTCAACCCATTGGTTCTGGTCTTACATTCTGGGGCAACAGAAAACAACTCTGCTCTATCCTCTATATGACAGCCCTTCAAATATTTGAAGATGGCTATCATATCACCTCTCAGCTGTTTCCTCTTCAGGCTAAATGTAACCAGCTCCTTCAGCCTTCCCTCATAGAACTTGGTCTCCAGACAGAGGCGCCAGAGATTATGAAGAACACAGGAACCTTGGAGAGTCTTAGGCCACGTTCAGACTGGCAATTTGCCCTGCTACAGCCATGTTTCAGCAACGTTTCCCAAGCGGATGAAAGAGGGCATTCACACAGGCACATCTGCCTGGCGTTCCCCACCCGTAGGCAACCCGTGCTGTTCCACTTCGCTCCCATGTTAAAAAGATACCTGACAAAAGTGGTAGCAAATCCCAGAGAGTGCCTTTATCTTGCGTTATTCCGCTTCCCGGAAGTGTGAACGCGAAGCCAAAAAGCCGGGAGCGACCCCCTTCTACAGTGTGCGCCGGGTGTTTCTGCGCATAAGGCAGCAGCAACCGGATTGGCTGTGCTCCGCTCTACCGCCCATGCGCCCATACACACATAGAGGAAAAAGCCGTTTACAGCCGTGTCTCCGGGCCAGCAGTCTGAATGCCTCCTGGTATGCTCTTGCATCTGTCGGCCCGTGTGACCAGGAAAACGCGAAACAGTTTATTCCAGGGCTTTTTTGCCATGACTGGCTCCCGCTGCAAATTGCCAGTCTGAACTCAGACTTAGTGGTTGTGTTTTGCTTCATGCTCAATAACTATTGAATGGGCATGTTTGAGCTCTCCAATAAATCAAATTGGTTAGCACCCAGAAGACTTCTTAATATTCCTTGGTAGCATGTGCTTGCCTGACTTAATTGAGTTCTTAGCTTTGTTTTGCTCTGTGGTCAGGCACTGTGGTGAGATTATATGTTTTTGCTCTTGCTTGCTGTTTGCATGTACATTATAATGAACTATGTGGGTTAATCTGGGAGAAGGGTGGGGAACTATATGGAAGACCCTGCAGTAGGTAGAACTAGCTGTCTTTCTAGCCCTTTCCAGCCTTATGATTCTTTTCTTCCCTTCCTCCTCCACTTTTTCTTGAAACTGTCTTTGCTAAGTGTGTTTGGTGTTCAGTAGTTGATGAAGGTCTCTAAGAAAGAAAAAAAACTCACAAATGGCTTATCTTACTTTGAAACAGGTAAAGACCAACGGAGCTTAAACTTGGTACTGTCTTCTTGCCTTGTGGACCTTTTTCAGCATCCCTGCAACAATAAAACCTGTAGCCAGGCTAGTATTCATTTTGCTGCTGTGTCTGATTTCATTCAAGATGGGGACACAGTAACCAGGATTGTGGTGGACCCTATCATTAGTGACAGTTTTCTGTGGAATAATTATGTGCCAGAAAGCACTCAGGTAAAAATTCATTCTATTCTGTCTTGATTTTGAAAAATAGTTCTAAGCCCATTGAGGTCATTGCACATAAAAGTCTGAAACTGTTTAGGATTGCACTGTCCGTCACTACTCTTTGTAAATTTTTAACTAGTAATTGTTTTTACCATTTATATGGCATTCTGATTTGCACAATGTGTTACTATTATTATTGCACTGGACTGCACAGTAACTCAGAGAGAAGGCACTATTTATCTCTTTGGGGGACTGACTTAGCTCAAGACTTGCTATAAATTCACACATTATCAAATTCTCATTTAAAAAAAAGGAAACATGGATTTTGGCTGTACACTATCATCTGTGAAGATGGTATATCTGTGTATTCTGCTACATGATACCTGAGATGGAAGATTTATATATGTGGAAGAAGTTTGTTTGAAGTATCCCACAGTCCATTGCCGCGATGGGGCTTGAAATTACATCTCTTTTACATCTCAGTTTGGCCCTGAGTCTGCCACAGTGTTGTGGTTTCATTTTAGGGCTTGTTTTATTCAACTTTTGAAAATGCTGGGGGGGGGGTCCCAATCCTGCTGGTAACCATGGCACAGGGGGATGAGGGGCTGTTGTTCCCCCTCCCCACATGCCATTTTCAAGAGTTGAAATGGGTTGACAGAATCCAGTAACTGCAGCAAAAATCCAAGTTCTAAAATGAAGCCCTATCCCTGTGGCAGACTTGAAGATGTGATATCATCTAGTGTGGCCCTTAGATATAACAGATGTAGTTTCAAGTCTCATCTCATATATAAATAATCCAGGGAATACTCCAGGAATAATCAGCACAAAACAAAAGTTAGCACATCAAAAACTGTAAAATTTAATCAAAATATTAAGCCTAGTGAATGGGGGGAAATAATTCAGAGCTGAAATATAGTTGCATATTAACTTGTTTACCTGGTATTTTATGGTTCTGTTGTTTTAAATTATTTTAATAGTTGTTTTAATGGTATTTATTACGATTGATGTAAACTGCCCTGAGCCTGCCAGTGGGGAGGGTGGTATATAAATAAATAAATTTTAAACCTCATAATGCAAAACCAAAACACCCAGGAAACTCTGATAAAAAAGGCTTGCTGGTTATCGCCAAGAGTTGCAATCCTTGTAAAAATAAGTTTCCTTCTGTAGAGTACAGAGTGTCATTTCCAGATCTAATTTTGGTTATGGTCTTCTGATTTCCTTATTAGAAATTTCTGATTATTTAGTATTATTATTATTTCTGATTATTTAGTATTATTAAGGTTAGTTAAACCACTTTTAATAACTAAAATACCTATACGTGCAAGTCAGTTATTTATGTCTGGATCAGTGCGTGAGTATATGAAGGATTCCTTATCAGCATGTTTAATCAAGTAATTTACAGCAATCATAATGTCCCATCTGCATTCTTTTCTGAAGGTTACCGTGAAGGATTTGCCCTCTGCTTATTGCTACTCTTTTACTGACCCACATATCATTACATTTGATGGCAGGTAATTAATGGGATTTCCTACTGTTTGTTCAATTGTTTTTTAAAAGAGTGTATATAACTACAGCCATCACTATTAAGAACCACTTTTCATTTGTTTTCATCTGTTTTTCTAATTAAATTGCAAAATGGGAGGAAAATGCTTTCCCTCTAGTACTTGCTTCAGTTTAATGATGCTGGTTGTTATATTTCTAAGGGGAAACTGTTTTCTTTCAGTGTGTGACAATGAGGTGTAGCCAGTGGAAATTATGTCTTTTGAACAATTCTGTAAAATGTGTCCCTTGATGAGAGCAATGGTTACACTGGACACTCTATAGGCACAACACATAGCCAGGGACAGCATATGCTTATTAAAATCCATACCAAGTGAGCATTGACTAGGCAAAGCAACAATGCCAGATTTTATGCAGCACAATTGCCTAGCAACTCTGTGAGATTCAGCTAAGTGCAACATGGCTTGATAGTATTTGTAGCAGCCATTTGTATTGTCTTCCCATTGGAAAAAATAATCTTTAACATCGACCCATCAAGAAATCCTTCTAGTGAAGTATTAAGGGAAAGAATATCATAGGTGTAACATCATCCTTCTCAACTATCTTCAGGAAAACAGTTGAACAGTAATTCTTCTCCAGTGGATTGGATCTAGCCTGATTTTTCACTCAGTGTCAACCCCATTCCCCCTTTTTCTTCAAGTCCCATTGGTCATGACTTTTGTTCATGCAGGTCTCATGATCTTCGGCATAGCCCTTTTGGTGGCCCAAGGAGACCTCCCTTTTTCACCAGTGTAAAATATGTTTGGATTCAACACAGTTTATGGAATTCACAGACGTAGGTTTGTGTTGATGGCCGCCAGTTTAGATGGCTCGAAAAGGGGCTAGACATGGAGAACAGGTCTTTCCGTGACTATTAGTTATCATTTCTAAATAGATCCTCCATGTTGGAATGCCAGCTGTACTTCAGAATAGGGTCAATGGCATGTGGGGGGGCTGTTACCTTCATACCCTGCTTCTTGCTGTTCCTGTAGGGTTCTGGTTCATGTCTAGAAAACAGGATGCCTGACTAGATGGATCTGTGGTCTGACCCAGCGGGGTTGTCCTTATGTCCTTCAGAGTTGGGGTTCAGGAGCACATATTTTCTAAGAAGAGAATTTATCTACTTGCATATCTTTAATAATGGATGTCATGTGGTAGATCTGCTCTCTTCTGTAACAAGTCCCTGTAACATGTTATAGCAGATGCATGTCCACACTGGAGATCTCTTTTCTGCTTTGATGTTTTAGTACTAAACATGAAGTGTGAAAAGTAGCATCCCCTTTCTGCTCAAAGGTACAGTGCTTTTGTAATTTCTTGCTGTGTGGATCATGTTATACTTGTGGTAACCCTACAATTTCATCATCCTATCCTGATGGCTTTTAAACAAGTCGTTCATAAATGCCATTATGATGTTAATTTTTTTTAAAAAAAAAATCATATACTCTTTTTATTTTTGTCTCTAGAGCATATGACAATTTTAAAACAGGAACATTTGTGCTATACAGAAGTAACTTCCGTGATTTTGAAGTCCACGTACGTCAGTGGGACTGTGGAAGCCTTTATTACCCGGCATCATGCAACTGTGGTTTTGTTGCCAAAGAAGGGGCTGATATAATAGCGTTTGACATGTGCAGTGGCCAGCTTCGTGACTCACAGCCCCATTTATCCATAAAGAGCAGAGACTCTCCAGACAGCTATGTCAGGATCACTGAATCTTACCAAGGAAGGAAAGTCACAGTAGGTTATTGATTTTGTATCAGCTCTGGACCTGTTTCATTCAGGAGGGTTTTTTGTTGGTGGTGTTGTATTAGCAATATGTATGCATTCTATATCTTAACACTTTCTTACTATCTATAACAAAGCAGTCTTCCTTTTCTTAAAACCATTTTAGGATTTGAAACAGGTAGATAATTTAGGGAATATCATTAAAAACAAGAAGGACAGGGCAATAGATTCAGGTGGGTAGCCATGTTGGTCTGAAGTAGCAGAACGAAGTTTCAGTCTAGTGGCACCTTTAAGACCAACAAAGGCCCCTGCCACACGAGGGAAGAAAGGGACGGCCAAAGTGCGGCTTTTAAAAGCCGCACCTAAATAGGCATGCGGCGGCGGGATCATACAGATCCCGTGAGCCGCTGTGCATTTGCTCCCCGGCACGATCAGATGCCGGGGAGATGGGGAGAAAGGCACAGGAGTCTGCTGAACTGCGCATGTCGGAGCATGCGCAGTTCGGCAAGGAGCCGGGGATGCACCGGCGAAAGAACGCGCCGGCGATCCCATGGCCAGCGTTGCTGCGGCCGTTCGACAAGAACCACCTCGGTAGGTGGTTCTTTTTTTGTGCGGATTATCGCTGGAAGGGCCGGATCGGGGATGGACACGGTACGCTTCCCAGATGTTGCAGTGGGATCGCACCCATTTGCTCCGCCCCCGTTCCGTCCCTCTCCCGGCCCTAATTCTCTCGTGTGACCGGGGCCAAAGTTTTATTCTAGCTATAAGCACTTGTGAGCATGCACGCTTCTTCGGGCAGGACAGGAAAAGGAACAGAAGAGAATGTTAAGCTGTGACTATACCAGCTTAGCTTTTGCTTAACATAGGAGTCAGTGCAGTCTACACTTTCTTCCATTTCATGTTACTGATTTCCTTACTGAGCATTTCATTTTCGTTCCATATGAAAACTGTACCTCCTGTAAGAGGTACCAGAGATTTCCATTTTATTTTATTGATGTATTTTATTGATGCTTTTTCCAATCATTATCCCATCATTGCTTTTTCATTATTGGGGCTGTTTTGTAAAAGTTGATTTTGTACATAGCTGCCTGTTCTCATCATATACTTACTGACCTGCTATTTCCTTTGGAAAGGTGTAGTGGGCTGTTCCTGATCTTGCACAGTCATGGAAACATAATAGTTTTATAGGCTTATTTGACATCTCCCCTTAAAACAGCATTGTTTATTGTGGCATCTGCATCTTGCCTTTTTTTAGTCCATAAAGCAACTTGCAGATACCAAAATCACTACCAGTTAATGGTGTGCATAATAATGCAAAGGGATTTTATTTATTTATGTTATTTATAGTCTGCTTTTCTCACTGAGACTTAAGGCAGATTACCCAATGTAAATCAATGCAGTCAATAGGATGAGACATCAAATAAACAATGTAATAGGACTGGGGTTGCAGAAATGTGTAATGAAGCATAAATATTAAACATGACCTGTTAAACAAGCAGAAAATGGTATTACATAAGTAGAAATACAATCCCCATATACAGTAGATAACATATACCA
The DNA here is from genome assembly GCF_001447785.1 of Gekko japonicus. Lineage (NCBI taxonomy): Eukaryota > Metazoa > Chordata > Lepidosauria > Squamata > Gekkonidae > Gekko > Gekko japonicus. The sequence continues at coordinate 169,604 of NW_015170342.1, read as the reverse complement.
TATGCAGTAGTGAAGTCCACAAACCTGTTCCCTTCATGGTGGATTCTGAGGTAAAATATGTCCTCACTCACAACACATCACTTCCCCTTCAACAGAAACAAACCCAATAACACAATCATGCCACACCACAAAAAAGACAGATCACACCACAAGCAGAATACCACAAGGCAAAAAATGATAGAAAAAGGTGCCAGCAGTCACCCCATTACTGCCACAGATACCAGAGAGCGCTTCAGAGGATGGTGTGCAGATCCCAGGTTCATGTTTTAAAAGCTGCCTGGGGGATTATGGACCATTCACACACTTTCAGCCTTAACATACCTCATAGGTTAGTTGTGCGGATCATACGGGGAAGAGGAGAATGATGTCAGCTGCTTTGGTTCCTACTGCAGGGGAAAACTGCCCTTTCCCTTGTCAGAGGCTGAGGGGGGGGGGAATGAAACCTGAAGACAGGCAGGCAGATAAAGGTAGGCTGATGGTTACCTGGAAAGGACATAGGGTTTCCAGGTTGGAAACTTCCAGGATATTTTAGGGACCAAGCCTGCTGAGGGGGGGGGGTCTGAGGAAGAGGAAGAGGGGGACCTCAGACAGATACAATGCCATACTGCCCACACTCCAGACAAGCTGTTGCCAGTCTCCAGGTGACAGCTGGAGAGATCTTAAAGCTATTTCAAAGTGTTGCAATTTATTGACAGAGTAGTGTTTTGGAAAATCTTGAGGAATTGTTTGGTGCATTTACGATGGGGCTCCTGGGGAACTATTGTTGCCAATCTTGGCCCAGCAGCCATCAAACCATTCTCTTCAACCCCCTGCTGTGCAGCTGACTTCCCCCTAGGGTTGCCAATCTCCAGGTGGGACCTGGAGATCTCCCACTGCTACAATTGATCTCCAGATGACAGAGATCAGTTCCCCTAGAGAAAATGACTGCTTTAGGAGGGTAGACCCTATGACATTATACCTGCTGAGTCCTTCCGCCCCCCCCCCGCCCAATGCTGCCCTCTACAGAATCCACCCCCCAAACCTCCAGGTATTTCCCTCCTTAGAGCTGGCAACCCTACATTCCCCTCAGTGCCTGTTGGGAGTGGGTGGTGGGGGAGGGGAAGGGAGTGGGCAACCGAAGGCTTCTGCCTCCTGTCTCCGGTCCTGGAGTGGGGGTGGTGG
>NW_015170342.1:151327-167889 GCF_001447785.1 Gekko japonicus | reverse complement strand
ACCTATTTTGGCCTTTGGGAGAAAACACATTGGGGCCAGTCCTGATAGGGTTGCCAACTCCAGATGGGAAATTCCTGGAGATTTGAGGGATGGAGCCTGAAGAGGGTGAGGTTTGAGGAGGGGTGGGACCTCAGACAGGTACAATGCCATAGACTCCACCCTCCAAACCAGTCAGTCCCTCATGGGGAACCATTGTTGCACCACTCGGAATTACAACTGCTCTGCAGAAGGGAGGGTAGAAGTCAGCTGAAGTCAAAGGGGCAGATAATGGTAGGTTGATGGTTAGCTAGGAAGGAGATGGGGTTGCCAACTCCAGGCTGGCAAATTCCTGGGGATTTGAGGGGTGGAGCCTGGAGAGGGTGGGGTTTGCGGAGGGGTGGGACCTCAGACAGGTAGAATGCCATAGGCTCCACCCTCCAAACCAGCCATTTCATCCTGGGTAACAATTGTTGCCAATCTCCATGTGAGGGCTAGAGATCACTCAAAATTACAACTGCTCTTCAGGTAGCAGAGATCAGTTCCTCTGGAGAAAACAGTGGACTCTGTCATTATACCCTGCTGAAGTCGCCACAGCAAATTGACATTGTTTGCCCAAAGCCAGAGCACTCTCTCAGAGCCTCTTTCTAGATCCTGTTGTATTTATTTGCACAACGGGCCTTATTTCTAGTACTTACTATAAAATGCATGTGCAAAAGCTTTCTCTGTTGCTTTATCATTACAAAACATTATAAGCATTGCCTTTGTTGTTGTTCAGTCGCACAGTCGAGTCCGACTCTTCGCGACCCCATATTTCTTTGTGTCCTTTGATAATATGTAAATTTAGTCAGGGCTTTTTTTTTTAAAGAGGTGCTGGAACTCTCAAGAGGGAAATGAAGTTTTCAATCTGTATACTGAAAACTCATGAACTTTTATACATTTTTAAAAGTTCGACATTTGTCGAAGAGGTTCTGGAACTCTGTTCCAGCGCATTACCCCAGGGAAAAAACCCTGAATTTAGCTAATAATGCAGTGTTCCAAACACAGTGGCAGTTATCAACAGCAACTGTAAAAAGTTGTTCTTGTACATACCACCAAATAAATAACTTTTGGATCAGAAGGTATATTGTTGCTCAGCATTTCATTTATGTACTGCCAAAACAATTGACATGATGAAAAATAAATGTTAAAAAATCAGCCCTACATAAATCACAATTCCAGCAATAATCTTGTATGTCTGTATATAATAGCTCATATGTGTGGGGTAAAAGACCATACAGATAATTTTAAGACCAGTTACCCTCCCACCAGGCAAACCCCACCCCCACACTCTCTAGCGGAATGTTTCAGGGACCCAAATAGAAAGGAGATGGGGGGTGGGGTGGGGACAGGATGACACAATGCTAGTTCTTCCCATCTGCAAAACAGTCCAGAAACAAAGACTCTGTTTCCCTCCAAAAAGTAATTTTGTTTCCTTTGTGACGCAATTTGTTTTTAGATTTCATTTTCTTCTGGAGCTTTTGTTCGAGCTGATGTGAGTGAATGGGGAATGAGTCTGACACTCAGAGCTCCCAGCTCAGATTATAAACACACCTTGGGACTTTGTGGAACTTTTGATGGCAATTCAGAGAATGATTACCATGATGTGGACGGAACGGAAATCTCAGGAGGAACTGATGCTTATCTGACTTTTATTAACGAATGGAGGTAGCAGTGTTACCAATCCCATCAACGTCTTTTAAAATCCTACTGTAGAGAGTCAGTTTAATGCAATGGACTCCTATTTAAACCACAAAGCATACATAATATGTTCTTCCATGGTTGAAACAGGAGTCCCCAATCTTTTTATTTTACCTCAGAAATAAGATTGTAATTTATTTTTTACATTTCAGTGCAGATTTGTATATTTCATGCATGAAAGCACACATTTATAATCTTAACAGAAAAACATGTACATGTACATGAGGGAAAGCCCATGGGGCTGAAGAGCTGGACTTGGCCTTGGGGAGAGTCCTGAGTTCAGATGTCCCCTGGGGTGACTTTGAGTCAGGCTCCCTCTCACTTATTTGCCTCACAGGACCCAATGCAGCAGAAAGATTAGCGCATCAGACTAGCACCTGGGAAGCTGGGTTGAAATCGACATTGACATGAAGTTCTGTGGGTGACCTTGGGCCAGTCACATACTCTATCTAACCTTCCTCACAGGGCTGTTATGAGGGCAAAATCGAGGAGAACCTGATATACTGCCTTAAGCTCCTTGGAGGAAGGATGAGGTACAAATATATTAGATCGATGGATAGACAAGCTTCTAAAATGAGCAAAATGTCCATGCCACTCTAAGCTCATTGAAGGAAACATAAAAGTCTACACAACCGCCAGAGTCGACTTTGTTTTGTTTTTACCTCAGCAATTCTTGTTTCTAGAAGGGCATTCAATTTAAAAAGCTTTGTGAAAGTAGGAAAATGTTACAAAACTCCAATTGTGTGAAAAGTTCTCTCCTTTCCTCCTGTGTGTGCGTATTGCGTCTTTGGATAGTAGCCAACTGAGTTTCTCTGTTGTTTTCACAGAATTGCACCAGGAGAGAGCCTCTTTGACAAAATACCATCTCCTTTAACTTCAGCCAAGAAAATACTTTTCTGCAGTTGCAGTGCGGGTGGCATGGGAGCAGATGAGCCAGTGAACAAACTAAAGTCCTTTTCAGAAGCAGGATTTGCTTTGTCTTGTAAAAGAACTGAGCAACATGCTAGGCTTCCTTCTTTGATCCCAGGGCTGGATGTTACAGCTGAGTATATTAGCTCGGTTGATCATGTCAGGGGCTTAAGTAAGCGTGCCTCTGTGCTTGAAGAGGATTCCTCTGTTCTTCTCTCAAGAGAAGTACACTTGCTTAATCAAACGGCTCTTCAGATAGCATCCCAGAAGCACCTAACCATCCTTCCAAACTCAAAGAGCAGCACTAGGACAAATAAACAAGATGTTCTGCGCTCCATAGCCTACAACAACACTGACATGTATCAGCAGCAGCACAGAAGACCATCTGTCAGAAGCCGCCCAAAACGGCAGCATTATTATGAGTACCATCCTGCATTTCCATCCCAGAGTCTGAGCCAAGCAGATCTGGATGGATTTAGTTATTTCTTCCCAGAAGATCACACAGCTGACACATACCAAGAGCCCTTGTCCTCATGGCCCACGCCTTCTGGCTTCACCGAATCTGATGCAGTGGGTCTGTGCCAGGAGATGGTAGCTAATTCTAGCCTAGGCAGAGCCTGCCATGCTCTCCTTGGCCTTCAGGTAGAGAATGCAGTACAGATGTGTGTCAAGGATTTGCAACTGAAGGATGATCTCAACTGGGCAAAAGCATCTTTGGCCCTCTTGGAAAATGAATGTGAAAAAAGGGTTTGGGAAGAAATTAATTACAGCCCGAAAGAAAATGAAGGGTTCATTGAAGACTTGCTCTTGGCACTGAAATGTCCCAACCTCTGCAGCAAGAAAGGCCAGTGTGTCGAGTGGGGCTGTGCATGCTTTGAAGGCTTCACCTCTTACGACTGCAGTATGTTGTCTGGTGAGTTGAGCTGCTGCAGTTATTCACATTCTCTCTGCTCATTATCCAGTATATCCTTTATCATTTAAAACAGCTCATTTTCCTATCTCCTCTGCCTCCAATCCTGTTGGTATTCAGTTCCTGACGTGCCAGATTTAAACACTGCTCACAGGATCTCAAATAGTAACCCATGAGAATAGCACAATTTTGTATGCTGGTGTCCTTCATGGAATGCGGCAAGATGCATCTATTCCACATTACTGAATCCCTTCGAAAACCTGGGCATCTAAAGATACAACAGTTTTTCTTCTGTTGCTCCTCTTCTGTTTTAAACTAACATTTCCACTGATTCTAATCATGACTGTGACAATATACTACTATGTTTTGTGATTGTGTATGTGTTTGGTTCACTGTATCCTAAGATTTTCTGTTCTGCTAAAGCAAGTATAAGCCTCCTAGTGTAGTAACTATCTCAGTGTCAAACTGTAAAATATCTTGAGGGGTGGGGGGCTGAGTCTGTTTGCTTCCAAAACTTAACTAGGAATTAGTTATTAAAGTTATGCAAACATTAATGATTTAGCTTGAATATTTCACTTTGATTGCACTGGTAGCAGAGGTTTTAGTATATTGACAAATCACTTTTGAGGAAAAATAACTGTTTGAATGTGGCAGCAGCTGGTATTTGACATGACAGGACAGATTAGACAAACTCACCTCTCAGCATGTGGTGGAAGCTCCACATTCATTATGCCAGATGACTTGGTAGAATCGTTTTATACTGAATTTACCATATCTGGATGAAATGAAACATCATATGATTAAAAACTTCAGACAACTAGGCTATTTTGTGAGACAGTAACCCAGTCATTTGAATTCACCCTTGGAGTATGAACCACTAGGTAATGGTTGGGGAGGAGTCCAGTGGCCCCTTACATGCTAACAAAATTTATTCCAGCATAAACTTTCATGAGTCAGAGCTCACTTCATCAGAAGTATTAGGGCAGGAGTGTCAAATGGGCCAGATGCAGCCCCTGTAGGGCTCCTATCCAGCCTGTGAGCAACTGGCTCCCTCCTGCTTCCGTTCCTGCTTCCTGCATCACAGGTTGCTTTTTCCCAGCTCTCTCCTCTCCAGCTTCCTGCTTCCAGGGGAGAGAAAGAAAGCCAAGCCGCCTTTCCCTGAATTGGCTGATGGTTCCCCCTCCTCCTCCTTTGGGTGTGAGAGAGAGAATCCTGTGGCATCTTTAAGAAGACTAACAATGTTTTATTCTAGGTATAAGCTTTTGTGTGCATGCATACTTCTTCAGAGACCGGGGGTAGGAAAAGAGCCAGAGAGAGGACACCAGAGAAAGAGATATGGAGTCTCATGGCACTTGGAGAGATCCCAGTTTCCAGTTCTAACAGATGGGGGGGAAGAAACCTAACAGCACAGCTTGCATTCTTTATTAGTGGAAGGAAGCAAGAGTCCAGTAGCACCTTAACGGCTAACAATTTGTGGCAGGGCATGAGCTTTCATGAGTCACTTCTCACTTCTTCAGATACAGCTAGAATGTGAGTCCATTTGTCCTTATATCTTGGAGAGTGAAGTGATTTCAGATGCCAAATGGCAATAGCAGGCAGTGGTAATGAGAGAAGAAACTAAGTCTCAATTTAGTCCAGGAGGATGTGTTGTTTTGAGTTTCATTATCACTTGCAATTCAGCAGTCTCTCTTTCTAATCGTCCTTTGAAATTCCTTTGTAAAAGAACTTCTACTCTTAGGTCAGCAACTGAATGTCCTGGAAGGTTAAAATGTTTTCCCACTGGTTTTTGAATGTCATAGTTTCTAATAGCAGTAGAAAGAATAAGAGTCCAGTAGCACCTTAAAGACTAACAAAATTTGTGGCAGAGTATGTGCTTCAGTGAGTCACTGCTCACTTCTTCAGAGTTATTTCCATTTATTCTTTGCATCCTCCTGTACTGAATCCACCTAGACCAAATTGAGACCTAGGTTTCCTGTCTCATTACCAATGCTGATATCTCCATGCCTACTGCCCCTCTGCATATCACACCTAATCCAAGCAAGCCTGCTATTGCCATTCAGCATCTGAAATCATCTTTCTAAATTTTATATCTCCAGTACCTCATGTTACATTTTATGGCACACATGGCCCAGCCCAACAAAGTGACATTTATGTCAGATCTGGCCCTTGTAACAAGTGAGTTTGACATCTCTGCATTAGGGGGTGTAAAAGCTCTCAGCTTACATAAGAATTATACAAGTGACATCACAAACAGAAGAGGAAATAAACCTGTGTCTGGACTATAATGTTTCTCCATATAAAAAGGTTGTAGTATTTAATTGATTGATTCATCAATTAAAAATCTTTTCATTGGATAAAACATTACCCCTCCCCAATTTATTGGGCAACAGATTTTTAAAAATTCTACTTTTAGAAAAGCCTTGTAAATAGAAAGCCAGAGTAATAGGCAAAGAGCTACAGTAAGACTTGTTCCTCATAGTGTAATTTTTATACTTTGTAGGAAGTTTTCTTATCTAGAGGAATAATCAAAACAGAACAATATCACCTGCAGCTCTAAACAGTGCAGCACATTCTACTAGTTCAGCATTCCACCACCTCATCCATACCTCATTCTCCAGCATGTACCAGACCTCAGCTTTTGATATTTAGGTGGCAGCCCCCAAAAAGTTTCTTGCACATAGAAAGCTGGACATCAAGAAGACAGCCTAGCCCTCTCCCTGACGTGTTAGTTTAGCGTTTATGATTTTTATAATCTATTTATTTTGTCTGATCTTGTTACCGTCTACAGTGTCTTTTTATTCTCTTGCATGAGTGGTCTGTTGATTGACTCCATATGTTTGACTTTATGATTTTAACTTCAAAGATCAGGTTCCAGAAATTATAGAGCTAGACAATGGAGGATTGTGTGATATTCGGCAATATGACTGCACAACTGTAAGAGCTTTTGGCCATGGATTTCAAGAGTCTCCTGGCTCGAGATGTGAAATTAACAAATTGCAGGTGGGTTACTGTAATAAAGGCAACACGGAATCCAGTGTGAGAAGACAGGGCAATGTCTCTTGTGCCTCTAAAATGCGTATGGCATGGCCCCATTCTAGGACCTTTGGGGTCACTTCACATGTAATTCTAAACCATGGTCTGAAGCTTTTGGAATGAGCCTTCTCTTCACATATTCCCACATCCCCTACCTCCCTTATGCACTCCATACTTCAAACCATAGTTTGCAATTCTGGATTGGAGTGTTACAGAGTTACCAAAATTCTCTTTGTTTTAAAGAAATGTAATAACCGCTAAATCACAAGGCTGTATGCAGAATTATCAGTCTCTTCAACAATCATTCTGTATGGGTACCGGTCTTCTGACTGAAGAGATCAGAAGTTTATTTACTCCAGGTGTTGGTGAAAACCTTATATCCCAGCCAATGATTGCTCAGTGTTGTCTCTTAAAAACTTTACTTAAAATCTTTGAACAGATTAGATAGATAAGAATCATAATTATACAGAAACACTAAAATATGTAAATTAGATTATAATTAAAAAGTATACATGTTGCCCTTTCTGCCTAGTTGCTTTCAAACATAAAATGCAATTTTTTACCTTTTCAGAAAGGAGAAGATAGTCTTACCGCAACCCAGGTTTAAGAAATTCAGAGGTTACAGAATGTAGCCACACCTTATATAGAAGCTATAATCTTGGCCAACACATGACTTTACTAAACCTTCTGGTTTATGCTCTCTAAAGACATGATTTAAGACACCTGTCCTGTAAGCATCCCAAGGAATAATTGTTGCAAACACTGTTCCATTTGTTCTTGGATTTATTCTGGGCATGAAGCCAGTGATCCTCCAGGGCTGAAAACTATGAGATAGCTACAGCAGTGAAAAAAAATGCATGTTTGCAGATTTATACCAGGACTACTGTATCTAAAGATTATCTAGGCTGATCCTGCATTGAGCAGGGGGTTGGACTAGATGGCCTGTATGCCCCCTTCCAACTCTGTGATTCTATGATTCTGCATAGTGATTTAAAGTTAAAATCTGCAACAGGAGGGTAAGTATAAGCTATATTTTGCTGGTTCAGAGTAAAAGCAAATGGCAGTTTGTGCTAAGTAATAAGTAACAAATCGAATTAGAGCATGCTGGGTTGGAGGGAAGGGATGGGGGGGATGCATAAGCATGAGGCTCATTCATGAAGGACCAAATCATAGTTCAGCACCATTACATGTGAACTGACTGTAAGTGGTATTATGTTTCTTCAGGCCATTAACTGTAATTTCAGGGCTGTAAATAGTGGAGCCCAGTTGTGAGTTGCTGCATGGTTGATTTCACTTGTCCTTTAGTATGGTGCAGACTGCATGGGTAGGCTGAACATTTCCATGTAACAGCTGTTAACCCAACCCACACGTTCGTGCCTATGCGGATGTATGCTTCATAATATATAAATCATTACCAGTTTGATATAAAGAGTGTTAGTAATATTAACAGGAGGCTTCTTGTGGGGGGGAAGCAATTACTCAAGCTGGAATTTATCCAAGACACTTGATTAATTCAGGAGTATCGGAAGTCCTGAGCTAATCAAGCTGGCCTCTGACTTTGAACAAGAGATGTAATGTGACATGTTTACCACTTATGTAAAAGAAATTCCATTTGCACGGATTCACTAGAAAATGTTTATAGTGAATGTTTTTACTTGGCTAGTTCGAGCACATGCTAAGGTTATTTTGGTGGATTACATTACAGGCTATGGATTTTCTGGGAGCACAACATGGATCCTCTCATCTGCAAGTCAGTGTGAAATGAGAAAGTCAACAGCACATTCACACTCCATTAAGTTAAAAGCCCTCCCATCAAACTCCTAGTGAGACAATTATTGGGAATTCACTTATCACAGTTTGAAATGTCTTGCTCTTCACTCATTGCAAGGGGTTTTTGTTTTCCTTTGTTATAACACTCAGCAGTACTCTTGGTCCCAAGCTTCTTAAAAGGAGAGGGAGAAGAGGTTACGGTGGTCTTAAACCACCTTTTTGTTGAGTACTTGGCCCCTAGCTGATGATCAGCAAGAAAACAGGCGCCACTGCTGCTTGTTTTTTTGTACAGGGGTGGATTGGGACATTAAAACAGCCCAGGAGACAGCTGACCCAAGAGGCCCCCGTGGGACACCTGTTGTCATTACTGCTACGGCCTGGGTCCAAGCAGAGTGGCTGAGATTTATCCAAGACACTTGATTAATGCAATAGTATTGGAAACCCCAAGCTAATCAAGCTGAATCAAGTATCATAACCAAAAATATCAAAAATAGTGATTACAATTTTCTCATACATTTCTGTTGGACCCCAACCAATACACACCATATTTGATCTTCAGTTCTGTATTTAGTGGTGACTTTCTTGCCATTATCAGATGCTTCTTGCATCTTGGCCCAAACACATATCTATTGAAATTAATTATACTATTTCTGCTCTACTAGAAGCCATATTACTCTGTTACTCCTTTATTCCTATCCCTCTCCAAGACTGTTCTGTTCTGGGTCCCTGGACTCCTATTTGTCATGTTTAGCTGAGATGCATCCTCCATGCTCCCTTAATAACCAGCAACTGCTCCCCAATATTTTTGGCTATATCCATGACAAGTTGTTTTACTTGAAATATCCCACAAACATTCTGTCAACTTTTGTATTGATAAGAAGCTTATCTAACAAGGTTGGCGCAGTTAAGAGGGTACATAACTATCCACTCAGAGGCTTTAGGTGAAAGCTGCCCCTCAGGCATGACAAACAAAAAAATATTTCAGGAAATCAAAAACTAAAGAGCAGACAAAAGGGACTCAAGAGAAGCCTCAAATGTGTTTTGTCCTTTCCTTTTCCTTTAATATCCAATGTGAGGAAGAGAATACAGAATTTGTGCACAGATTTTTGTCAGTTTTCTTGTTTGTAAACCGTATTACATGTATTTGTCTGATGGGGGTAGAGCTGCCAGCTCTAGGGTGGGAAATACCTGGAAATTTTGAGGATGGGGAGGGGAAAAACTTCAATGGGGTATCATGCCATAGAGTCCACCTGCCAAAGTGGCCATTTTCTGCAGCTGAACTGATCTTTGTTGCTGGAGATCAGTCGTAATTCCAGATCTCCAGTCACCACCTGGAGGTTGGCAGCCCTAGTTTGGGGGGGGTTTTTTTTGGACCATTGCAACTACTGGAACTCCTCAGTCCTGTATGGAAGTTAAAAAATGTAAGACCATTCTCTTAGATATTCAAAAATACGTCCCTGTTTTGTGCACCAAAGCACCAAAGCACCTAAACCGGGGTGAAAGATGTATTTGAATATTGTGCTGCGTACTTATATTGTTTGTAATTTGATTACATTAAGCTTTCTGTTCTTAAATTCAGTACAGTGATAACAAATGGGTCCTTGGGGAATCTGAATTTATCAGTGGTGTCTTTCATAATACCAGGACAGTTGATTGCCATCTATCAGCTGAAGGACAACATTCTGATACTATGGATCTGGTAGATGACAAACCAATTGCAAGGTGGCAAATTAAGGTAAACCCTAGGGCTTATGAAAAGTGATGAAAAGATAATTTTTAAAGAGGCTATCTTACTTTTCCAAAAACTCAACCAACTCACAATGTAATTGAACAATATTATAAACATAACTGTATTTATTTCTTTTTATTTATGATTCAGACTTTTTGGTACTGTAAATTTTTATACTTTTATAAATACCTTACAAAACAATTTTAAAGTATAAAAATATACAATATGAAAACAACATTGCCGTGCTTATAATAGATACTGGAAGCTTTACTGAAATATTCTGTATTCCCTTCTAAAAACCTGTAATGTTGAGGTTTAGTGGGTATCTTTTGAGAAAGAATCTATAGGCTAAGGGCCACTACAATGAAGACTGTAATTTTCTACTCTGTGCAGTGTTACTGAGCAGTGTACGTGGTTCAGGACCTCATTTGCAGACTGTAATTGGGTGGATTCATATGGGGTTCCTAAGGGAAGAGCCAAGAGGGAAGCAATAGAACACACGCCTCATGTAAAAGGTCCAACTGGGCACAGGAGAGGTGCTAGTAAGAGTACAAAGTGTTGGACTAGTGCTCTGACAATATAAAGGCAAGTGTATGTGTTTTAAGATACTGAGGGACCAGACTATACGAAATAGTTTGCCATCATTATGGAGGATAGTTCTGTGAATGGCTACCAGCCATGTGTCTAAAGGCAACTTCTACATTCAGAGGCAGCAAACCTTCAAATAATACCAGTGCTAGGAGGCAATGTCAAGGGAAGACTTTGGCCTCTGTGCCCTGTTTATTGGCCATCCAGAACGACTAGTTTGATCACTGTGACACAATATGCTGAACTCTGGTCCAATCCAGTTACTATTTTTACATTCTTATTTGTAAAATACTATGTGAAGCTTCTATATTGCACGCTTACTCTCAGAACTATTGATATATGTCCAAACAGGTTTCCAATGATGGGATCACTTATAGCAACCCTAAAATCGTGACTTTATTTGATGGAGCTTGTCAGCTATGCAGTCCTCAGTTGGATGGACTCTGCATGTTAAAGGCAAGTATTTATTACTTGTTCTTCTTTTTGAGTCTTTATAGTGAGATTGGTGCTAGAACATAAATAGATGGATCAGTTAATTATTTGATTAAATCTGCATAAGTTTGTGTATGGATCAAATGTAGCTTTGAAGATAAAAACATAACTTTGTTTTGTTTTTTAGGTGATACATGTATGTATCACAGCGGGCATTATTTCAGAAGAGATATTTCTCCCTGCATGTGAGATAAAGGAGGATGCTTCTTTTAAAACAGTGGCTGCCGTCTGTATTTTTATTTGTATTAAAAGTAGTATTTTACATAGTTACCTAATGAATCCTGATTAATGGGAACCTTTTATTTGATCAAAATAATTAATAAATTAAGCCAATTAATCAACAAAGACTACACTCTGGAACACACTTATTTTGGAGTACACGCCACTGAAATAAGTGGGGTTTGGTTTTTATAAAATCATACATAATATTGGGCTGTAAATGTTTCAGCCTTAAAATAAAGCTATAACTATTTATTTATTAGGAAAATATGTATGCTGCCTGAGGCAGCTTGCAACCAAAACAAAACAAATCAAGACCATAGAAACAAATCATACCAATGAAAACAAATACATAAATTTAATAAGATAAATAAAAACAAGTCAAATAAAAGCATGCCAACAAAAACACATAAATCAAATAGAGTAGTCTGAAATGATACTGATAAAACAGCAAACCATAAATATAAACCAAGTAAAGTACTGGGAAGCCATGGTGCAGAAATGTAATTGTTCTTCCTAATTTATCAAAATAGAAATTTGGGTGGGGAAAAGGGACAAGTAGCATATTCACCAGGTCTTACCTCAGGCACTCCATTGTTCCTTCAGCTATATAAATCTGGAACAACTAGTGAGCAAGAAGCTGTCAAAATACTTGTTTTCTGTAACAATTTATTTTTTTCTTTTCTGGTTCTCAGTCTCCTATGGAAAAATCAGTTTAAAGTGCCGTCCTACACAGAGTGACACCTCTCTAAGCCAGTTGAAGTCAAATGGCTTAGAAAGGGTGTAACTTTGCTTAGGATTGTACTGTTGGCTCTTTGCGGAACAGCTCCTGGTACAATGGTTGCCTCCAGGAAGAAAAAGCCTTCAGTGTCCCCTTCTTCTCTAAGATGTCATGAACCCTTTTTGTTCTTGTTTATTGTACCCTTAGACATGGAATCAATGGTGCTTCCTTGACTGTTTCTTCAAGAATATTTTGCTCCACCTTGGTTTCTTTACTGCAGTGCTGTTTTCAGGAGAATCCATCTCCCTTATAAATAAAAGCCGAATGGTGGTGGCACTTCTCTAGAACATTCCACATGCTCCAAAATCAGTTCACTCTCTGATCTGTCATTCAGAGGGTCTCCCTATCCACTGGCTGCTTTGCCTGAGTCCAGCCTCCAACATTCTAAACATTTTGCTAATCCTCTCCCCCCCATAGCCAGTCAGAACACAGAGGTTATTTGCATATGCAGCCTCATTGGCCTCTGCCTCAGAACACAGTGGTCGTTTGCATATGCGACTTGATTGGCTTTTGCCTCTAACATTCTAAACAGTTTTGCTGTTCTGAGGTAAAATGTGTCCAATCTCCAGGTGAGGGCTGGAGATCACTCAGAATTACAACTGCTTTCCAGATGGCAGAGATCAGTTCCCCTGGAGAAAATGGTGGGCTCTGTATCCTTATATGCTGCTGAGGTGGCCCCCGTATGACAGCCAATGTGACGTAGCAGTCAGGGCTTCAGAGCACAGGAGAGGCTGCAGGTGTGTGGGGGGTGGAAAGCTGAAGAGTGAGGGGGAAATAAAGGTAGGTTGATGATTGGCTGGGCAGGAGATAGGGTTGCCAACTCCAGGTGGGAAATTCCTGGAGATGCGAGGGATGGAGCCTGGAGAGGGTGAGGTTTCAGGAGGCGTGGGACCTCGGACAGGTACAAAGCCATAGACTCTACCCTCCAAACCAACTATTCCCTTCTGGGGAACCATCATTGCCAATCTCCAGGTGAGGGCTGGAGATCACTCAAAATTACAACTGTTCTTTAGGTAGCAGAGATCAGTTCCTCTGGAGAAAATGGTGGACTCAGTGTCATTATACCCTGCTGAGGTCGCCACAGTAAATTGACACTGAGTGTCCAAGGCCGGGGCACCAGCCCAGAAACTCTTTCTAGAGGTCGTTGCATTTATTTCCACAATGGGCCTTTTTCCTAGTTTGACATAATCCTCAATTCATCGTTTTCCAATGTTCCCCCATATGCACTTCACTGTAATCTTATCCAAACCTGGTTTGATACGATCTTTTTGGAAAGATCACAGTTAAACCACCTTTGGGTGCAGTGTGAATGGGAAAGTGAACATTTTTTCAGGTCCCGTCTATACTGGCAGTATTTATCTCAGTTTGTATGGTGGCTGTTCCGTGTTACCACCACCACTTCTGGAGGGCTTTGTTCAGGCTTCTTTAAAAATCAGTAATAACTATATTGCTATAGTGTTATAATGGTCTATTGCAAGAGTGTACTAGTTCCCAGCTTTCATTTTTAAAAGTCTCTAGTCCTTTTCATCACAGATATATAAGGAGAAAGTGCACAACTTCACAGCCAAAAGGGCTGTTGCTCTGCAGTTGCGACAGGTAGAAGCAGCCCTCGTTCCCACTTGTGAGTCTTATTGCTCCTAGACTGATGGAGAGATTACATGGGGCAGCCTCAGACTGAATGTGAAGCCGGGTAATATCAGTGAGGTGTATGAGGCATACTGAGATCCGCTTTTTAAAAATGAAGATGATTTTTTACGTGAAGCATAGTACTTCTTGGATATCTGAGATTTATACTAGAAGCAGAAAGTGTAACACGTTGATTTTAGTGATGGAGTATAAAGTCCTCACTGTTGCTTAACATACCATAGTGGGTCTTTCTGCATGAGTGAAAACTGGAAAGACAGACAGAAATTTCAAAGCATGCATGGTGCATCAAGGATCTCACATTCCTCACTGAGATGAATAGCATTTGCACAGGAACATACTCCATGCTATTGTTCATATTAACAAAGATTGTGTAGAAGATGTTTTTTTTAAGTTTGTGTGTTTTGCCAATTAAAACTGTACATTTTGTGTGAACCATATTATGTTCTGGACAGGGGGGGGAAAGCTAGAGTGGGAAGCTGGACTCTTTAACATTTTATCCCATGTAAATGAATACATATTTGTGTATGCAGAAAAGCCTGCCAATGACCTAATGAATAATGCTATTGTTTCTACTAAGGAGAAAACATGCACTATAGATGGACTTTGTTATGGCGAAGGTGACACAAATCCTCTGAGCCCTTGCTTACTCTGCAGACCTGAAGTGTCAAAGTTAACTTGGTCAATTGCTGAAAGTAAGTGCCAGTTTGAAAGGAAGCTCAACTATTCAGGTATTCTGAATCTAACAAGCAGTTAGTGTTTTCCAAATGTTAACAGCACGTCCATTTTCCATCGTCCTGCCCTTGTTTGCAGTGTAAATGCCATGAACAGTAAAGGGGAGAGTGGCAGAGTGGGATCTCCAAAGTGTTGGGAGATGTGAAGTGGGGAAACCACTGGGAGCTGCAGCCCAAGTGTTGCTCTGCAGGGAATTTCCCTGGGTGTCAGAAGCTGCTCATCTCCCTTTAGAAAGCAGCCGAAGACAGTTTTATTATGATGCCATTTGATTAGTTGTTCAGCCTACCAGCAGTTTTAAACTATTAATTCTAAGTAGTGGTGGGTTTTGTGTATTTTATTATTCGTGACATTGTAAGCTGACTTGAGATTCTGTAAAGTGGAATGGTAGCTAAGAAATTATTTAAATAAATAAAATATGCTTCACGGTGTGTAGCATCACAAGGGCCAGGACTGATGTAATGAGTATAAATTGGACCTCAACCAGAGCTTGATCACTGTTAGCTGGCCTCAAATGAGGACAGACTTTGATTAAAATTCACCATCCAGCATCTTGTAGCAGAGCTTTCTGTTCCGTCCTGGGCAAGGATGGAAGTTCATCGTCAATTCATTATTTCCTCATTTTCTGTTTTGCTCTGCTGTGTATGCTTCAGGGACGAACAGGCTTATTGGCAGTGCCATCCTTAGCAGAGTTGCACCCTTGCAAGCCTATTGATTTTAATGAACTCAGAAGGGTTTGACTTTGCTTAGGATTGTACTGTGAGTGATGCATGTCTGAGTTGTGTGAAATGATGGTGCTTTGTAAGATCATCGATAAACTGCAGTGAACTTCTCATTTGTCCCGGTGTAACAGGCTGGATTAACCCCCCGGCCAGAGTAACCCCGGGGTTACTCTGGCCTAGCCTAGAATAACCCCAGAGGGGTTATTCTGGCCTAGGCTAGAGTAACCCCGGGTTAATCTGGCCAGCTGTAACAGGCCAGATTCACCCCCTGGCCAGAGTAACCCCGGGGTTACTCTGGCCTAGCCTAGAATAACCCCCCCATTCACCCCCCGGGCCAGATAAACCCCGGGGTTACTCTGGCCTAGGCTAGAATAACCCCCCAGGCCAGATTAACCCCCCAGGCCTGCTTTCTGGGGCTGCTGTCTTTTTCTACTAAGAGAGATACTTCCCCAATAACCAGAGAGAGCCACCTTCTGTTGCCAGAGGCGCTGCCTTTTACTCTTGGGAAGCCCCAATACCGAGGGCACCCCACTTATAACCTGACCCAGAGAGCCACAGGACTCAGGCCAAGGAAGGCACTCCTGGTTCTGAAACACAGAACTAGCCACAGCTCTGAAAAAGAGGTCTCCATTTGCAGGTGACAGCAAGCTTCCAGTCTCCCCCCTCCACCCAGCAGAGATCATGCTAATGGAATTCTACCAGGTAAAGTTAAAGTATATTCAATCATCTTCTCCAATACCACACCCAGCCCACTTTTGTGTCACCTCATGTCTTTCCTGCTCTGCCCCTCAGGCTACTGGGATAACCCAATCAAGCATTGAAATTATTAACGATCCTTCCTGACATAATCAGGGACTGTACCAGGAGTGTTATGTAACTGGGATGACAGGCCACGGAGTGGAATGACAGCTCCAGGGTGCAGCAGGAGTGTTCTGGAACTGGAATGACAGGGCCAAGAGTGGAATGACAGGCCCAGGGTGTACCAGGAGTGTTCTGGAACTGGGATGACAGGGCCAAGAGTGGAATGACATGCCCAGGGTGCAGCAGGAGTGTTCTGGAACTGGAATGACAGGGCCAAGAGTGGAATGACATGCCCAGGGTGCAGCAGGAGTGTTCTGGGACTGGAATGACAGGGCCAAGAGTGGAATGACATGCCCAGGGTGCAGCAGGAGTGTTCTGGGACTGGAATGACAGGGCCAAGAGTGGAATGACATGCCCAGGGTGCAGCAGGAGTGTTCTGGGACTGGAATGACAGGGCCAAGAGTGGAATGACATGCCCAGGGTGCAGCAGGAGTGTTCTGGAACTGGGATGACAGG
>NW_015170342.1:131948-150600 GCF_001447785.1 Gekko japonicus | reverse complement strand
TTCTTCACCCAAAGAGTGATTAACACTTGGAATTCACTGCCACAGGAAGTGGTGGCGGCTACAAGCATGGACGGCTTCAAAAGGGAATTAGATAAGCATATGGAGCAGAGGTCCATCAGTGGCTATTAGCCACAAGGTATAGATAGGGGCTCTGGGGCAAGTGATGCTCTGTCTTCTTGGTGCTTGGGGGGGTCAACAGTGGGAGGGCTTCTAATGTCCTGGCCCCACTGGTGGACCTCCTGATGGCACCTGGTATTTCTGGCCACTGTGTGATACAGAGTGTTAGACTGGATGGGCCTTTGGCCTGATCCAACATTGGCATCTCTTATGTTCTTATGTTCTTATTACCATAATTAAGTTAATAACAAAGTACCTACCTTGTGGCTAATAGCCACTGATAGTTTAAGTTTAAAAAAATTGGCTCTCCAAAGAAATGTCAGTCGTAGTACTGTTGATATTTGGGTCTGTTGACTAATGTGATTGGATTCATACCCTGTTCTTCACTACCAAGAGGAATCTCAGATTGCCTGAAAAGTTTCTCATGGACCTGAAACCCTCAGAAGCTGACACTGTGCTGGTTACACTGACATCTAAGTTACCACTCAACTAAGCCCGGGGTTACAGGTTGTTGTGTTGTGCAGTTAAAAAGAAGAAGTTAAAAAAAGAAGTTAAAAAAAGAAGAGATTGGATTCAGCTGACATTTAACTTACCACTCTGGCCAGGCGGAGGTTAGTATGGGCTAGCCCAGAGTAACCCCCTGGCAGGGGTTACTCTGGCCGGGGGGGGGGATTAATCTGGCCTGTTACAGATGGCCAGATTAACCCGGGGTTACTCTAGGCTAGGCCAGAATAACCCCTCAGAACCCCTCCGGGGTTATTCTAGGCTAGGCCAGAGTAACCCCGGGGTTACTCTGGCCGGGGGGTTAATCCGGCCTGTTACACCGGACTAGAACAGATGCCTTTTTCTTTTTTTGGTAAAGACCCAGTAGGCTAGTTCATATTTTTTCTTCTTCTGGGTGAACATTTATTGAAAGATTTTTATCCTGCCTCTCAGTGAAAGGCTTCCACGGCTGCTAACAACAAAACAAGTTACCATTATCTTTACAAGAATAAAACAAAGGAAAGCAGTGAAAACATCAGTTAATAGCAGCCGCCAATATATAGCATAGACCAACAAGGTATCAGCTAGCTGGGGGGGGGGGATCATTCTAGAGCAGGCAGGAGGGAAGAGAGCAAGCTGGTTTGTTGTAGAGAGCCAGCGTGGTGTAGTGGTTTGAGTAGGATCTAGGAGACTCAAGTTTGAATCCCCCCCCCGCCGCCGCCGCCGCCATGGATGCTTGCTAGATGAACTCAGGCCAGTCACTTTTTCTCAGCCTAATCTACCTCACAGGATTGTGCTGAGACACTAAAATAGAGGGGAGGAGAACAGTTTTGTAAACTGCTTTGGGTCCCCAGTGAAGAGGAAAGCCGTGTATGAATATCTCAATAATAAATGAAGAGCTCCCCTTGCAGAAACTTACAGTCTTCAGGACGTTCCTGTCAGCTGAGGCTGGGCTGCCAGGTTTTGCCTCCTGCCCCAACAGTATTCCTCAGTGCAATGGCTAGTGAAAAACAGCCTTGTGTTTATATGGGATAAAGTAGAACACTTCATTTTGGCAGCACCCACTGGGGATGGGTCCCTAACATCTGAATAATCTTCTCTACTGCAGCCATTTTTCATAATTATCAGCACACTGCAAACTCTTTGTTTCAGGTAACCAACCTCCTGTAATTCAAAATCTTCAAGAAAGGCTGCAAACATTTTATGGGGAGAACTTTGTGTATCACTTCACGGCCACAGACCCAGAAGGCTCTGCCATTGCCTTTTCGCTAAATTCTGGGCCCTTAGGTGCCAGTCTTTCTCCTGCTGGACTCTTGATATGGAAAGCAGTGTCAAAAAACACTCAGCAGTTTACTTTTACGGTGACAGATGACTGCAGTGCTGAAGCCAGAGGAACAATAGAGGTAGTAACCGTTGTTCGGTTAGATACCCGACCCTACAGTGCTGCAGTAAGTCTATTACTAATGTAATTTCTAGTTCCTGAATAATAACCTAGTGTGTTTACTGGATGTGTTTTGTAGGTCACCGTGAAACCATGTGACTGTTTAAATGGTGGGTCTTGTGTGACAAACGTCAGTTTCCCCCCTGGAAGTGGGAAATACATCTGTGTCTGCTTGCCAGGGTTTGAGGGTGACCTTTGTCAAGTGAACATTGATGACTGCACATCCAATCCGTGTGGCCTCACCAGATGTTTCGATGGAATAAATAGCTTCCGCTGTGAATGTACACCTGGACTGCAGGGTGAATTATTCTGTGTTCTGAATTTGTACAGCCGTTGTTCAATTACATGCATGATTTCAGGATTCAGTTACTGTGATATTTACCTAGGTAAAACAAATATTTTCTTGAAATTGCTTGCTAGTCTTCATATATGCCTGCCTGAGCCTTTTAAAACCACTGAGGAAGGGGGCAGAATTTTATGTGCAGAGTTTCTAGCTTAGAGGAAACCAGCATTCAAAAATGTAAACAATTAATTGTACATAGCGTGAAACACAGATTTGGGGGGGGGGATGTGCCAGGGGTTGTCATCAGCCAAAAAGCTAGGGCTCCCTCTCTGTAAGATGTCTGCAAATCCTTAATATAAGCTACTTTAAGATACCTTAATGTGGCGGGGGGGTTTTCCTTGAGCTTTTTATATGAGGTTAAATCAAACATTTGAAATGGCTCCATTTCCCTCCATTCCCTGAATGTCTTTATTTCTGTTTAGGCAGACATTGCCAAGGAGATCTTGACGAGTGCAAATCAAGGCCCTGCTTCCCTGGTGTAGTTTGCTTCAATACCGTTGATTCCTATTATTGTGGCCCATGCCCAGAAGGCCTTCATGGAGATGGGAAAGTATGCTATGGTAAAAATGGGAAATCCCCCCCCCCGGTCTATAAGACTGCAGTCATCTTACATTTAATTGAGAGTTTTGTTTGTTGCACTAAGCATACTCATACATGCCTAACATCGCTCTTTGGAAGACAGCCACTGACATACCACTGTTATGTCCAGCTGCTATTTTCCCAAAGCAGCAGTACAAAACAAGAGGAGAAGGTGTTGCATGGAAGAGGTGCTAACTGCTATTGGACTTGGGAGTTACTGTTGCTGTTTTTGTGTAATTGTTGTTCCATCTGCAGTTATTCAATGTCATAAGTTACCACATGAAATGGCGTTGTCTGTCATGGGTTGCGCAGAGCGACCAGCAGCTAGCAGACAAAACAACTGTGTTCATTAAAAAGGGCTGAGAGGCACAAAAACTCCCCATCCCACGTGTGATGCAAAGTCCTTCCGTTGTTCACCAACAAACATGAGTATTTTCTAATGTGTAGGTGGAACCGCCTCCTCCACCCCAGCTGGTTTCAGCAACTTTAGTCCAGATAGTGTCAGACAATTGCCATGTTAGTCTTTTACTAGGTCTGACGAAGGGAACTTTGACTCTCAAAAGCTTCTACCCCAAATGTCTTGTTGGATTGACACTACTGCTGCTGTTTGGAATTATATCTGAAAGAACTGTAGCAGCTAGAAGAATGCCACTGTGTGGCATTTCTGGAAAAGGGGGGGCGGCTTTTGTTTTAGCTGTCTGTGGTCCTTAACAGTGGATTAACAGTATCTCCTTCTGTGGTCCTTAACAGTGGATTAACAGTATCTCCTTCTAGTTCGGTTAGTGGCATATCTCCGTTTCTTCTATTGAAATAATAGAGGAAAGGCGGAGAAGCCTGGCTAGTACCCCTTAAAGGAGTCTTACAGTACAATCCTGCGCTCTGTGTGTGTGTGCATACCTAGGAATAATGGTTGACTTCTGGTGACCCCTAGTAGCAGGCACGTAGCCAGAAAAGTTTTATTTTCATTTTTTAAAAATTTATTTTAATTTTTTTAAGTACAGTGATGGTCAGTCCATCATCATTTATTTGTTATTTATACTGAATTAGTTATTTACCAATGTTCTACTTGATACTCCAAGTGGATTACATGGTATAGAACACTGTAATCAAACAGCATGAGAGATCTAATAAAAATGCAGTAGGACTAGGCATACAAAATTACAAAAATGAAAAAGGTATCAAACATGCTATGTCAATAATGCAGAAAATGGAATTATAAAAAATGAAAACAATGCTGTAAGACATGATAGAACATACAACAAATCAATAATATCTAATGTACACTGTGGCATAGACTCCAGTTCTGTTCTGTATAAGCTTTATAAAAATGCCGTCCCAAGCCACTGTTTTACATAATTTGCAGAATTAAAGAAGTGTGAGAGCTTTCTTACTGAAACCCGAAACTGTAAATTCAATCTTCTTTTCTCTGTAAATCACTGACTCAAGGCTTCTAACGTTGCCACCCAACACCCCTGTAAGCTTTTAAAATCAGGACTCTTCAGCCCTGCTATAACCACTAATGCTCTTGTAGCTAATCGTGTAGAGAATTCACACTTGGAAGATTTATGATAAGATTCACACTTTTTACTTCAACTCCTTACTTTTTTACAAAGAAAATTTACACCTGGAAGAGTGTGACAGACTTCACACCAACCTGTAATACTGATTGGAAGGGCATGACAAATGATTGATGGGGCACCGCCCCTTTTTGCACCACCATGGCTACGGGCTTGCCTAGTAGGGCTTGGACATTTCAGAGAGGTGGTTGGCTATTGCCTGTCTCAGTGTCCCAGCCCTGGAGGTCTCCCATCCAAGTACTTGCCAAGGTCTGCCCTCCTTAGCTTCTGAGATCTGATGAAATTGGGCTTGCCTGGGCTATCCAGGTTGGGGCGATCCTGTGCTGATTTGCAGTCTTCTATACAAATTCACTCTGGTTAAGATTGTACTGTTAGAGTTGAAAGGCGGGGAAGGTCCAAAGAGTGGGAGAGAAAATGCTGCAGCAAAGACCATCATACAAGGTTGTCGGGTGATGAAATAATGTGAGAGGGACTAGAAAGTATGTAAGTGAAGAAGCTGCTGGGCAGTGAGGATGTCTGGAAATCCTACTGTCCAGCCTCCTGCCTCCAAATCTCAGAGCTGCTCATGAAGAATCTTACCAAAGGATGAAATTGATGTTTTCCAAGAAAGTTAAATACTGGAAAATTGTTCTTTGTTTGTAATGGTTTCCCCATAACAACATATTCCCATTACAGGCTCCGATAACAATGTTTCTATTTCCTTTGCACACTTTCAAGAGCTCTAGAGTTGCCAAATGGCCAGAAGAAAAATGTTCTGTTCCTTTAGTAACCCCTTGATGGGGTGTTATTTACCAGATAGTATGCCATGAAAAGCTTCTCAACTGCACATTTCCACGCTTCAGGCCTCTAGTAAATGAACGGGACATTTTTTTTCTCCAGGCCAGTTGTCAACCCAAGGTAGTGAAAGGATATTTCTTGCCAGAGTTAGAGAGCCCTATTGTTTACATAGTCCCTGGAAGGTTGAACAGTGTTGTTTGGAAGGTAAAAGTCATTTGTTGCTTGCTAACCTTTTTAAAAATGTATATCATAATTGAAATCAAATCAACAAGTGAAGCTCTGTCTCATGCTTTGACTCCTGAAGATGTTTACAGCAAAAAAGGTGACCACAGTGATGGACACACAGTTGTTGGTGCCCCTACTGATGAAAATGTCTCTGGCAAGTAAAGATCTCAGGTTTATGTTATTCATATACCTATCTTTAGATGGAAGAAGGGGGAAATTTGGATCATACCGAGCACTCTGCTAGGGAGAGAATATATTTGTATTGGTCTGCTGAAGGCATTCCTTGTCTATGACATAGCTAAGAAATAACCAGCAACTATTCTTTGAACATCAAGGCTTCTTCCAATTACAGTGTATTTAATTGTTCCTACACAAAGAATGAGTGGAGTGATGTGCAGGTGTACACCCATAAGCAAAGCCAGTAAAAATGGGAAGCATCCTGCTGCATTTGCTAACAATACTGTAGAAACAATAATGTAGAAATTATGATGCTGGGGGTGTGGGACTGGTGGTCAGGCAAGAATGACCTACTAGGCATATTTATGCAAAATCATCATGCTTGTTGTGGTTTCATTTTTTTCTAGCCTATTGCCGTTCTTTGCTCCTGCTAAATAAAAAAATGGGGAGGGACAGTAATAAAAGGAAAGGTGCAAGATCAAGTTGCAACTATTATTCAATAGGTCATTCTGAACATGTTTCATCTGCCTTCAGCTGGGAAGTTCATTCGACGTTAGCCACTCATATATGGAGACAGAGATCCTCTCCATTCAGTGTATTAGAAGGAAATTAATTTGGTGTCTGTCTAACTGTGGAATAGATTCCCTGACGGAAGGCAACAGAAACACATTGGAAATAACCTATGAAATTGTCATTGCACCATATCAGCTATGCTTCTTACATTTTCCCCATTTGCTTGTCACCACAGCTGCTTCAGTGTGTTTGCAGTGTTGTGCAGTGCTGGCAGGTTCCACTAATGGTGAACAAATCAAATTCCCCAATGTCCATGTCATATGCTGTCAGCTCTTGGGCCTGGCCCAAGCAGCTGGGATATGCCTCTCACGTGGTACAAAATGTGCTCTGGTTTAATTTGTGATATTACAAGGAATCCTTGGTTGCTTCTGCCAAACAGTATGCTGCTTCCATAAAGATGTTGCCACATATTATGTGGGAGAGAATGATGATCGAAAAACATTGGTGTCAAATGAAGATAGCAAAGAACAGGGAAAGTAAGAAGGTTTTATGTTAACACAGGCACAGTTTTTAAGCTTTGCAGATTTCACATGCTATTAAATTAACATGCAAATTTCAAGTACGCAAAAGTTATCTTTTTATTGATTTTACAAAAGTCAACTAAATGTCAGCTGAGAATACTGGAAACCTGAATAATTGAATTTGTTATTTATAAACTTATAAGGGGATAAGAGAGGATTTAGTTGTTTTGCATTTGAATTTTTTCTTAGATTATGTGTTTTAAACTGTTCCATGCAGATGAACATAAGACAGTTTGCACTGATCTGTATCTTTTGTGTATATGAAATCACCATTCTTCTACCCCTTTCTAGGAAATAAATTAATTAATTTTTTAAATAATAATATGACCCCTCGCAACTTCTTGGATCACTTGTCAAGATGACCCTGTCAGTCTTCTGCCTCTAGAGGATGGTGTTTATTAA
Source organism: Gekko japonicus (assembly GCF_001447785.1). Classification (NCBI taxonomy): domain Eukaryota; kingdom Metazoa; phylum Chordata; class Lepidosauria; order Squamata; family Gekkonidae; genus Gekko; species Gekko japonicus. The sequence goes on along the minus strand of NW_015170342.1, from coordinate 143,385 downwards.
GTTGCTCTGGGAGCCTTTGTTCAAAGAGTTAACCTAAAGCATATTTTTCTAGTACATTCATCAAATTATGTCTGAATGTTGTGTATAGAAGGCTGCTACTTTTACCAATTTAAGAGTATTTCCTACAAAATATAGATCTCATAATGCTGTTTTTCTGTCTTCTCCACTGCTTGGCAGGCTTCCTGCAGCATTCCACTACGGCGGTTCCAAATACTGCAAAATTTCCATCTAATCCCACAGATGTTCCTGAAAGTTTTATTCCCACAGAAACAGCCAAGAGTGCTCCATCAGCTTCTATAGCTCAGACAACTATATCTTCAAAGTTGCTCATTTCACAGAGAACAGCTTTTAGAAAGCCAATTAGGAGTGGATTCCTTGATTATTTATTTGATGTCAGTACTGCAAACACCTATTCTGGTACCACCGGCAAAGGCTCTGTGGCCAGCTCCGTGCCCAACGTGTCATTTAGGAATAATGCAGTATCTCCTGGGAGGACCACAAAGACACCACTATCACAAGTGGAGAGATCTTACTCTCCCTTAGGGGCCAGCATAATACTGAGCAACAAAATGAACATAATCAATAGGACCTTAGTAGCAAACAAAGAACCAGAAGGAAAAAGTGATGGCAAGTTTCAGAGCCCATTTGGGAAACATAGAGACAACTTTGTACAGCCCATCTTTGAGACATTTGCTGTGCCTCCCAAAGGGTCCGGGACAGGTAAAAAATTAGATGCAATGGCAGTCCCACAATTACTAACTTGTGCAGATTCACCCTGTTTTCCTGGTGTTCCTTGTGAATCAGATGAAGAGGGGAGCTTCAGATGTGGTCGTTGCCCTTTTGGCTATTTTGGAGATGGTGTTGTATGTATAGGTATGGATACTTCAAATAATATGTGTGCAGTGAATAGTTGTGTGTATGCTTAAGTTTTGTGATGCAGTGCAGAAATGGGCCCTTTTCAGATGTGTGCACATTCCCAAAGAAGGTTAATGTAGTCCTATCACAGTAATCCTGAGTTAGCTGAGCAAACTACAAGGTAGCTCTAAGGTGCATCATTCTGTCTATGCTTCTAAGAAGCCTACAAGTCCCACTTTACCAACAGAGCTGAGAATAACAGCACAGACCTCCTTTGAGCTGTTGTGTAAGTTAAAGAAGGGATGGGGACTGGTACAAAAATCTTTCATCATTGTATGCCATAAGCAGCCACTTAGCACAGGTGTTATACAGGTGTAGCAAAACACTTTTCAGGCTGTATTTTGTGTACTTTGGAAAATAACTAAATTCCCAAGGATTAGTATTCTACCCAGAGTGTATCACTTCAGGACACTTGCTGCTCTATGCAAAAACTGTTATGAGTTATATTTGAATGAAGGCAAGCATTTATGGGAAGGAAGGAGACTGATAACACTAAATACAATTCTGTGAACAAGATCATAGAAACTATACAAATGGCCTCCCCAAAGGGCAATTCCCTGCTCAAAGCCTTTTGCCTCCCAGTTGCATCTTGTGCCTTTCCTAGTTATGATGAACATTCAGTGTTTCCCACATATTGTGGAGTAGCTAGAAACAAAATGGCTTTGATCTTTCATTGGTTCCCTAGACCAGTGATCTACAACTGGCGGTACATGTACCTCATCTGGGATGCAGAAGTAGCCTTGATGGGACACAGGGTTTTCATAGCAATTACTAAAAATTGTTCTCTCAAAGACACCTCAATTTCAAGTGTAATGTGTCATCTCTTGCTGTTCCTACCTGCCATGGATTATCCATCTACTACACTTGCTGTTAACCAAAAGGCTGAGAAGTGATGGTTATCCATCTGTGATCTTTTGGCAGTGCTCATAGTAACTCCTCCCCCATTCCATCTCCCCACTGGCAAATGTCTGTGATGTGCCACTTCCGGCCAACCCTACCTGCCAGGGATTATCCATTGTGCTTCTGCAATTGTTTATATCCTTAAAAATTAACTATAAATGATAAATATAATAACAGAATGTCTTTAAACATAAAAATATATTCTAGCACGGTGGGACTCATGTCCTTTGACAGAGTGGTTAGTGGGATGCAAGAGATAAAAGATTAAGAACCGCTGCCCTAGACAATAGTAGGTTATCTTGAACTTCACAAGGCTTTCAGACGCACAAACCGGTTAAATATGTCTGTGGGCCTGTTCAAAGGCAAGACTTTTAGCTGATTCTGTGCTGTGTATACTGAAACTGAATACACTGTAGTACATTTCAGCTTGTGAACCGATTTCATTTTCCCTTTACCCCCCACTCTTATAAAGCAATATGCAGGCATCCATGTGGTAAAAACATGAAATGTGTGGCACCCAATACCTGCCGATGCAAATCTGGATACTTGGGCCATGGTTGTCAGGTTGGTAAGTATAACCATCTGGAGAACCATGTTTAGCCAAAGTTTGTTAAGAAATGCACTAAAAATTGTTGAAATAACCCTTAAACATATGTCTAAATGTTTGTTTCATACAGCCCTTTGTCAACCAGAGTGTAAAAACCTTGGGAAATGTATCCAGCCTAATGTATGTGAATGTCTCCCAGGATTCAGTGGATCCATCTGTGATGAAGGTAACTGGACATCTTCTTTAACATTTACAGCTGACTCACAATGTGTATTGATTTCCTGAGAATATTGATCCCCAGAAACTGTCAGTGATTTTCCAAAGAGCACAAAAACAGTGTGAGAGGTATTTTTATTTATTTAAGAACATTTGTGTCTAGCCCTTCTACTGAATAAAATCATGCCTCAAGGCAATTAACAATATAAATCAAATAATTAAATTGTAAATAAAAGAAAGATGATGTCAGAAACACATACACAGAAGGTTAAGTGAGAGCCAGTGCAGTGGTTAAGAGTGTCACGCTGGAATCTGCGAGACTCGTGGTTCAGATCTCCACTCTGCCATGGATGCTTGCTGAGTGTTCTTGGGCCACACACTCTCAACTTAAACCTACCTCTCAGAGTTGTTGTGGAGGTAAAATGAAGAAGAGGAGAAACACAAACAGTGAAATACAGTGCAAGAAGCAGACAGTATAACCAGATGAGGCAAAGGAACAGAATTGTTAAGAGCTGTACACAACAAAACAGATTTTAGGAGCACGGTGAGCTTCCCGGCATTGGGGTCCCTTGAAATGTGGGCCACCTCTGAAAATGCCCTGCTCTGTATGCCAGCCAACCTACCTGTCCTCTCTCACTCTAGGTTCCCCAGAGCCACATGATGATTTCAAAGCTCCCATAAAGTTTGAATTAGATCTGGAGGTCTAAAGAGCTTTAGGCCCCAACAAAGGTCAGACTCCAGATGGTTAAGCTCTGGGATTGGGGGTGTGGGGAAGCAGGAGAGATACACCTGTCAGTTCATCTCGGCCAGAACCGAATATAGTCAAAACCAGGCAGGAGAAAGAGAAGAGACTACCCAAAGGAGTCTCAAAGTGGCTTACAATCCCTTTCCCTTCCCCTCCTCACAACAGACACCCTGTGAGGTAGGTGGGGCTGAGAGAGCTCTCTGGAGAATTGTCCTTGACAGAACAGCTCTAAAAGAATTTATCACTAACCCAAGGTCACACCAGCAGCTGCATGTGGAGGAGTGGGGAATCAAACACGGTTCACCCAGATTAGAGTCCGCGCTCTTAACCACTACACCAAACTGAGTTCAAGTTCCAAAGTAGGAAGTAAGAACTTCCCACTTTCATTCTGAGCAGAGTTACCCCTTCTAAGTCTGTTGAAGTCTTTCACTCTGCCTAGTATAGCACTGTAAGTCAGACAAAGTCTCACCCACAAAACAAGATGCATCAGGCTGAGGGTTATAAGGGTCCCCCAACCCTTGGCAGAATTTTAGGACATTTAATGGGCAGCAGCAAGAGGAAAGAAGCAGGAAATTTCCATTTTGCACTCTTCAGTCTGCTTATGGGTTGTAGGATATTCATATTTTCTGAGTACAGTGTTCATAGATTTCTTTCCCATTCCTCAGTGCATGCCTAATTTGGAATAGCACTTGAGGCCTCAGATCTGCCTTTGAGCCCTTTTACTGTGAAATTCCTTAAATGTAATCAGAATCTTTGAACTGCATTATGATTTTCAGTTCCATTGGCTCCACTGAAAAACCATGGAGTGAGTTGTTGATACTGTCACTGTTGATGTTATTAGAGCTGCACCCATTTATGTCTATAACTCTGATCATACTAAAATATTAAATGGAATTTGGTTTTCTGTGCTTCCAATATTCCAAGAAGCAGCTGCCATAGTTTCTTTTAAAAGTTGACCGTTTCAGATTCTTCACATTGAACAGAGTCCCATATTTGTCTTTTGTTAGAAAAAAAAGTTTGACTTTAATGGATGTTTTGAAGCTGATTTCTTGAACAGCCTAATTTTGCATCTGCAGCCCATTGTGACCCACCTTGCCAACATGGAGGGACGTGTCTAACTAAAAACCTTTGCACTTGCCCATATGGTTTTGTAGGTCCAAGATGCGAAACAAGTAAGTGAATAAAAATGCGAGAATTGGGGACCAAAGTTAGTTAGTACTGTGATATACACAACACTTCTCGAGGAATCTGCAGCAAATATCAGACTAGCAATTAGACAATATATCTTTCTGTTGCTTGATTGAGCGCCTCCTACAGTCAGGCAAAGTAAGTATAGCTGGCTGTATCATTTTGGTCAGTTAGGCTGATATTAGATACTTCAAATATATCCAAGAATTTGAAGCTTACTAAAAAAATAGCTGTTAGGGTAGAATAGAAGTCCGTTTCCTTTCTCTTAAGTACTTGCCTTTAGAATCCTTTTTTAATTTCTAGTGAATATTTCAATATTTATTACTCTTTATTATTTTAATATAAAGTCATTGGAGAAGAAGTGATGTCATAAAAAAGAGTAGCTCACAATGCTTCTCAGGCTACCCAAGCCCAACTTCTGCAGGTGGCAAGAGAACAGCATCAGCAGTATATTCCTTTATTGGGTTATGTCTTCACCACTGATAATTTCAGTTTATTCTTGGTTCATGTTACTGGTTGCATTATTTATTTTGAGTATAATCTGTTTTGGTTTACGTTACTGGGATGTAGGTGTATAGTGTATTCGCAATTATTACTATTTTTACCATGATTCATCTTGAATTTATTATTTTGGGGGAAGCAGGAATTAAATGAATATATAACTGTCTCCATTAAAAGTTAATAACACAGGTGTTAAGTACTTGTAAAAAATAATCACTGTCTTAGGTATACTGCAGTAGTTCTACCTATTGCCAGTATCTTGTGCTTTACTGTATATAGTCCTGACAGGAATTCACAAACACAACCATGTTGTGTGTGTCTATTCTAAAAACCCAATATGTATCTAAAGCCTTATCAGCAGTACACTGAAATTAATTTTTCCTGTCAGATATATTATCCTGACTTTCCACGCAACTTAGAGGGGGAAGAAGAAATTTTGGAATCTTCCAGTCTGGAAGGGAATGTTGCTAAGTTGCATGTGATAGTAATCTTTGTCATGATGTGGTCTATTTTTGTCCCCTTTTAAAAACTTACTGTTCTTTGAATATTCTAGGAGCACTGGGGGATTGCATTTTCTAGCCTGTTTTCAAGATTGTCATTACTGATCTTCTGTGCAGTCCCACATGGGGACTGCACATGAGCAGGCCTGCCATCAGATAAATCTTATCGCTAAAAAGCCTCCAGGGGGCGCTGTGCACTGGAGCTAGAAGCTTGTTCCCGCCCATGGACGATGTGCTGCTGTGCAGCAGCACCCTCATCCTCAGTTCTTCTTTTGCCACCAAAGGAGAAGGTGGAGTTTTCTGGAGTCTCCAGCTACGGTCGTGTTGGAGAGGAATTGCTCCAGATTTGATGGAGTGACGGCAGCTTCTGAGTTCTTTCCATGGCTCAGAAGGCCCTTTTCAAGAAATGCTCCCACTGTGGGGTGAAGATGACCCAAAACAATGAACATGTCCTCTTTCTGTTCTGTTTGGATGAAGGGCACAGAGTCTGCCCATGTAAGGTCTACCAATGCTTCACCCCCTAAAAACCTATCTGATGGCAGGCCTGCTCATACACAGTCCCCATGTGTTCCTGCAGAGAAGATACTCAATGAACAATAGTTACAGATAAGTACAACTTTGTTTTTCATTGCACTGAAGTGTTGTTTATCTTGTATACCAGCCCTATATCAACATCTTGGTTGTTTTCAGACATCATAAACAAACTGGAGTTTGTGATGAGCATGAATCTGATTTATTGTTGTTACTTTATTCTACCGCTACCACTTCCTTTGTGCAAAGAGTGTGAGTGAACACTTCCTACTCTTGAAGCCTTTGACAAAACTCAGATTCGTTGTAATGTTCAAGTGGAAGTTTCAATTAGAATCCCACCCGCCCCCTCCCCGTAAATGGAATTTTTAACTAGGAGTAAATTGGAAGAGGCCAGCAGAACTGAGCATGTAAATCCGACAGTATTCGTGCTTATAATGAACAAATCCAGGTAGTTTGTAATGTGTGAATTCAGTCTTTACAATGCAGTTCTCATTACAAAAATCTGTGGGGCAAAAAGCTGAGGAAATTATTTGTATGCATTACAACTATAAAATAGTCTCTTATATACTAGCTCCTTTTTTAAACATTTTGCTTGATACAGTGGTATGCAACAGGCACTGTGAAAATGGCGGTGAATGTCTTACTCCAGACGTCTGCCAGTGCAGAGTTGGCTGGTATGGACCCACATGTAGTACAGGTAAAAACCACCCTCCAGAGGGAATTGCCTTGCAGTAAAACTACACATATATGGTCACGAAAAGAAGCATAAACAAATTAAAAATTAAATCTCCAGTAATAATATTATAGTGCAAGACTCCAAAGAACCAGAGTTCTTACTTAAAATAGTGAGGAATTGGGGGGGGGGGGGTTGATTCCCATAGGAACTTTGCTAGTAAGGCTTTGTTTTGCATTTTTTTTGTGAAATATAAGCCACTAGAATTATTGATACAAGAGCTGCCTCTCAAGCCCTGGTCTCTGTGCTCCCTCCTTCAGAGGTGAGGTGGGTGGCGATTAAATACAAGACATTTTCTGTGGTAGCTCCTTGCCTTTGGAATGCCCTCCCACTTGAGGCTTGCCTGGTACCTACTTTATTGTAGGCACCAGGCCAAAACACATCTTTTTACCCAGGCATTTAATTAGGGGTTTATCATCTTTTTAATGGTCTGCTGTTTTATGGATAGTTTTTTAAGCTGCTTATATGTATTTGTCTTATGTTTTTCAGTGGCGACATAGAAATATAAACAAATAATCTGTGATATGCCTGTATAATTATGATACAGGTATTCATGGGCTCAGTCAGTTAGGGCCTGCTTTAGCTCTAGTTTGATATCCTCTTGTGCCTTCAAGTTTGATTTTATTTTTTTTACCTCTCACCCACAAGGTGAGGAGTGTCACCTGACCAGGTTTAACCAGCCTTACCAGGATTGTTCCTAGTTCTTGTTTGCTTTGTTTACATTTTTTATGTTTTTGTCCTCCTGGAACATGATTATGTGTGTTTATATGTTTACTGTTTAAAACATTTCAGGCCACCTTCTAACCCAAGGTCCGTGAGACAACTTAAAACATCAGTTAAAATAAAAGCAAAACAGCAAAAGGAAACCTTAGCAAAAACATCCAGTACAATTATTATATTATCGTATATTATCATTGTACATTAATGCCTGAGCGAATAGCCAAGTTTTTTACTCGGCTCTTTAAAACAATTAAGGTAAGACACGAAGAGGCAGTTCCATAAACAAGATGCCATCACTGAGAAGGCCCTGTCACCAACAGCCACTTTTCTTATTTTCGTAAGTGGGGCGCCCAAATTCAGGCCTCCAGTGAAGATCCTTTAAAGTTGGCAGTTAATATTCAGCTAATAGAAAGGTGATTATAACTGTACCTGTATTTAAATATGCAATGTAGGCAAATAAGCATAGCCTTTGTGGGCGGGCAGGTAGTGGGAAGAAGTAGTACATGCGCTACCATACATACATAGATACATACATACCACTACATCCACTTTTTAAAAGTGCTGTTACCTCCATGCCTGAGAGGAGATGAATGGTGAGTCCCAATTTACTTCCCACAATTAGAAAATTTATTTATTAAAAGATGCCTGTACACACTTATACCCTGCTTTGATATATTTATTGCTTTTCTATGCTTTTCCCCTCTTAATTAAATCAAAATAACTATTGACGTTATAATCTTAGCTTGTTATTTAGGTTTGTCTTTGCATAACTTAGGGGGCCGCGGTGGCTCAGAGGTTAAGATGCTGAGCTGCAGACCAGAAGGTCTGTAGTTTGGCAGTTCAAGACCCTAGTTCGGCATGACGGAGTGAGCTCCGGTCTCTGGCCCCAGCTCCTGCCAACCTAGCAGTTTAAAAGCAAGAAATTGCAAGTAGATAAATAGGTACCACTTTGGTGGGAAGGTAACAGCGTTCCATGTGCCTTGTCGTTTAGTCATGCCAGCCACATGACCATGGAAACATCTTTGGATAGCGCTGGCTCTTCAGCTTGGAAACAGAGATGAGCACCACCCCCTAGAATGGGATTTGACTAGCTTTCGAGCATGGGAAATCTTTATCTTTACCTTTGCATAACTTAAAACATCTTCATCATGTTACATGTAAATTTGCTGTTCAGCCTATAATTTGAACTCTACCTTCCATTCCATTGTATTGGAAAACGTATGCATGCACATGAAAGCTCATACCTTGAATAAACCTTTGTTGGTCTTAAAGGTGCCACTGGATTCTAAATTTATTCAACCATACAACAGTTTGAAATAAACTGTATGCCAGTTCTCCTGTCATTTGCTCATTATACCTAAGTTACTTGAAAGAGTATGCATGGGAGCTTCCGTTTTTTGGCGTCTCAATGACAGACCCATTCCTGGAGAGCTCCCAGGGATGCGATCTGCATGCCAGTGTGATTGTACACACTCCCCCAGGACTCTTGCATTGGACCCCCAGCCATGGGGTGCTAAAGGGTTGCCTCTCCTCTGGCACATTGCTGGAGATTGAAGCTCCCTTCTGCCCCGACGGTCCTGCTGCTGTGCGTCCACTATGGATCTCGAGCCGCTGACCGGGACAAGCGCATGGAGGCCAAGTGAGCAACACGTACCTTTGGCGAGGTCTTCGGGCCGGCATGAATTGTGAGTCCATGAAAGCGAAAACACCAGGATAAAGGCAGAAAGCCTCCCCTCCCTGCAATAAAAGCGAGTGGGGGAGGGAACTTCCCAAATGCAAAGAAAAGACAGAGGCATCTCCAAAGGGGGGAGGCAGCCATAAAAGCAAAACGGAGCTGTTTTAAGAACTTCACAAGAGATTTACAAGCATCAGCGTGAACATTAGAGACTTTTGGCAAACTACTCTTAAAGATAAACATTCCCAAAGATGGTGGGCAAAAGAACTGAGAAGGATAAGCAAGCGAAACTTAAGCTTTCTTTAGGAAGTCTGAGTCCAGCTGGGCTGGTCAGCCGACCGGAAACTTCCACAAACATTTCAAAGATGTTAGCAGACTCTTTGCGGCCTCTGCTGGAACAAATGACAAACATAAACCAGCAACTGACAACTTTAAACCAGAACTTTGCAGCCCAGCAGCTCCAGCTAAGCGAAATTAACAAAAAAACTGAGCAGACAGCCGAGACGGTGAAGGAGGTGGATGCCAAGACTAAAGAGGTTAAAAAATGTGTGCAGATGTTGGAAAAGAAGAGAACATCTGATGAAACACAGCTCTTGCAACTACAAATGGAAAAAGAAAGATTTGTCCTGAGATTTCAGGGGCACCCTGAAACTAAGGGGGAGAATCTGAAACAAATTCTGAGTGATGCCTTGGCCCCGATTGCAGATTTAAAAGCGGATTATATTCAAAATGAGATTGATGTGGTCTATGGATCATATTCAGAATATATAAAGAAGAAAAATCTGCCAGGGGAGATAGTGGTCAGATTCTCAAAAAGGCATGTGAGGGATCAAATCCTGAAACCAACATCAGGAACGTCCCTGAAAATCGAGGGCAAGAAAATAAGGGCTTTGAAAGATATTCCATTTGAAATTAGGAAGAAGAGAAAGAAATGTAAAGACTTGGCAAGGTTTTTGCAAACAAACAACATCCCCTACAGATGGTTGGTACCCGATGGCATCCTTTTAAAGATAAACGACAAGAAAGAAAGAATTGACATGGCTATTAAAGCTCGGGAGTTTCTGAAGCAGTAACTTGGTTCTACAGGAGAGGACGACAAAGAAGACAACGACAGTGACAAAGGAAGCGACAGTGACTCTGATGCTACAACTTCTGAAGAAGATTCCGATTCGCAACGTGAGGCAGCTGCCCCCAAACAAGACTATCAATTGAGGAATAGAAGGGGGGGAAATTAGATGCTGAATGACTCTGAAGTTAGCCTTAAGTGGATTATTATTAGCGGTTCTTTTGTGGTATTTCTTGAACAGCTATTTTAACTGGTTTTGATAACATAAGCATGCATATATTGATCACACTCAATGTAACTAATAATCTCTGTAATAATTTAGCACATTTTTATATGCTTTGTAATGGCCACCACCTCTTGGGTTTTTAGAGGTTTTTCTTTCCTTTCACCTGTAGTTTGTAGATACCCTCCCTTATTTCTTTGTAGTTTATAGAAAATGCAATAAAAATATCCCTTCAGGGGTTGAAAACAAAAAGAAAGAAAGAAAGAGTATGCATGCAAGAAAAGTGAAATACTTTTATTTAGTTACATGCCAGCCTGAGCCAGCCTCGGCTGGGAGGGTGAGGTAGAAATCCAATAAATAAATAAAATAAATAAATAATGCATGCATCTACAATTAAGAGTTTTTTAAAAATTATTTTTACCTTTCCCTTCCTTGTCTTCTATAGCGGTGTGTGACCCAGTATGCCTCAATGGTGGATCGTGCATTAAACCAAATACTTGTCTTTGTCCCAAAGGATTTTTTGGTGCCTATTGTCAAAATGGTAATTTTTTTTTCATTTTGAGAAAGAAAATGTTGTATCCATGTGTGCTCTTTGACTGTCATAACAGCCTTTATGCCAATGAAAAGGTACTTCCTTTAGCAGAGGAGAAAGGGCTGTTTTTTGCTGTTTGCCCCTTTCCACTGCAGATATCCACTTTGCCCCACGCATGAAGATCCCCTAAACTCTGGGAACAGAAAGTCAGGGTCCTCAGTGGGCTGTAGTGGGAGGTGGGGAAGTCCTATTCCCTGAACTTTGCTTGTGGTTCTTCTGACACAATCCAAGGAAAGTAACTGAATACATGTTTCCCCCCTTCTAATTTCACGGAAATAGAATGGATAGAATAATGCATAGTATGGTTTGGGTTCCTTTGGATGAGGGAGTCTTTGTACTATTTTCTTTATTTACAAATATAAAAATAAAACAGAGGTGAAGAGGC
>NW_015170342.1:101058-131871 GCF_001447785.1 Gekko japonicus | reverse complement strand
TCTCCCTTCCCCTCAGCCCCCCCCCCCGGTTGTTTTTCTACATATGCTACATATCTGCCCTCCCCCCCCCTTTGTTCAGCTGGGATGGGTTACCCTCTCCAGGATCTGATAGGTCTATGAATAAGATTGCTATCTAGACACAAATCCTAAGAATTAGTTCCTATTTAAAGAGACATCTGCAGCTATTACATTACTGTTTTTTGTTATAGGCCCTGGTTCCAGTGATACACCTACTCATAATCAGACAAAAAAAACCCCTACCAAGGTGCTCTGAACAGTTCTGCTCTGTGCTAGCAGGATTGGTCCTTTATCCTTACTTGTGGTAGACATGACAGGAGAAATGTCTCTAAAACTGTTTATGGCAAACCTTGCCAAAAATGTTGTTAGTTTGTAGAGTGGAGCATGCCATTGTAAATGAGTGCATGCATCTGTGTGTGTATGACTGTGGAGTGCATGTATTGATGAATGTAAGTGCAGAAGCCAATAGGCTCTAGTGCCATCAAAAGGCTGGTTTTTTGCCCAAGTCACAGCTGACTTACGGCAACCCTGGAGGGTTTTCAAGGCAAGAGATGTTCAGAGGTGGTTTGCCATTGCCTGCCTCTGCATCACAACCCTGGTATTCCAAATACTAGCCAGGGCCGACCCTGCTTAGCTTCTGAGATCAAGCTAGCCTAGGCCATCCAGGTCAGGGCAAAAGGCCATTAGGTGTGGTTAAAAGCAATGTGTCTGTTCCCATCCCTATAGATCCTTCTGAGAGGCAGTGCTGGTCTAGTGGTTAGAGTTGTTGAACTAAGATATGGGAAACCCAGGTTTGAATCTACACTCTGCCATAGAAATTTGCTGGACACCCTTGGCCAGTCACATACTCTCAGCGTAACCTACCTCACAGGGTTGTTGTGAGGATAAAATGGAAGAGAGGAGTATGTTGTAAGTTGCTTTGGGTCCCCATTGGGAAGAAACTTGGGGTATAAATAGAGTAAATAAATACCTACCTTGCTGATGGAGAATTACTATGCCAGCTTTTACCTGGGGTTCCTCTTTTCAATAGAAAGCAAGATAGAATTGATTCATAAACACCCCCATCTGCCCTGTCCTTACATAGGGCTCAAAACCTGGCAGAAGGAAATGAAAATGACATATTCCAGTACTGTGCAAGACTGGATCCTGTACTTAATTTTCGTCTCTCTTCTCTTTTAGCTGTCTGTAACCCTCCTTGTAAGAATGGTGGTCATTGTATGAGAAATAATGTTTGCACTTGTCCTGATGGCTACATTGGAAGGAGATGTGAAAAAAGTAAGGCTGATTTAAAATGCTTGAGAGATGCTGTCAGATTTAATACCTGACATTAGGTAATTTCTAAATGTGCTTTGGTTGCAGGTATCTGTGACCCAGTGTGCATCAATGGAGGGAGATGCGTGGGCCCAAATGTTTGTTCTTGCCCTTCAGGATGGAGGGGCAAAAGATGCAACACTCGTACGTATTTCTACCAGCACCTCGAAACATGAAGCCTGTGGCTAAATTGTTGCAGTAAAAAGCACTTGGGCTGAGCTACAGCAATAAGTAGCATTTAATTTACATTCAGCTATAATTGGAGGGCATCTTTTTCTCTGCTGCTTAATGTGACCCTCAGGGTTTTTCTGTCTAAATGATGGAAGGGGGTCATACCTTCAGTTGCAAAATAGCATACTTAGGTTTCCTTCCCACTCCCCCTTATTTCTGAAGCATGCAAGGTTTGAATGTTCAGCTCAATATCTCATATGCGCAGCCTATCTCCTTAAGAGTCCTTTGCAGAAGCCACCACTGTCTTGAGACAAATTCGGATTCGGAAGACACCAAAACCAGAGACTTTATTCTACAGATATAAATGAAATCATAAGAGGCTTCATCAGACCCACACACAAAGCAAACGGTGTGTGTGTGTGGAGTAGAATAGAAGAGGCTTTCAGAAATATCAGTGTGTTGAAATACCCTCCCCAGAACCCTATAAATAAGGAATGAAGACTTTCCTTGGTAGCAGCGGTCACAATGTAGGTTTGAGCTGTCAGCCAGACAAAAGTTGGAGAGACTGAAGGAAAGTAACAAAGCCTGGTCCTTATACAGGGCAGACTGGGGCCTAAAAGGAGCTTGTGGTGTGCATGCTCTGACCCCAGTACCCCACCTTCCCTGAAGAATACTTTTGGCAGTGAGGAAGACTATGCTTTGGTCACTGAATAATGGTGGTGGTGATGATGAGGAAACTGGCCTTGGAGGATGTGTGCTAGAAGGCCCACATGGTCCAAGCTATATTGCCACTTCCAGGAATCCATTTGGCAGAGAGGGCTGCCCCATACTTCTGAGAATGCATCATTAATGAGTTGTGAGAATTTATTTCCTTGCATGGTGATACTTTAAAAATACCGGATCAATTCCTTCTCTTAACTACAGGTTTGCAGTTGCATGAAACTTAAGGAGTGCAGTCACAAAATTGAGTCTGTACTGGATATCTCTCCTTTTCCCTGATAGCTAAGGTAATCCAGTGCCACGATGTCAGAGTCTGCGCCAGTGTAAATAGGAAGCCAAAAGCTGGGTTCTACATGGTCCTCCACTGGAAGGTGCCTGTGAAGAAGCCTTCTTGCAATGCACTAGATGTCACAGATCTCTCTTACATTCATTTCCCTTTAGTGTCAATCAATCAATAATTTATTACAGTCATAGACCAGCAGAAGAAAACACATTTACAGAATAGTTATAAAAATATACATAGTCTTTCATTAAAATATAGTTAAAAAAACAAATGCATGTCACTAAATCAACATTGTACCTCAGTGATGCACAAAACTCTGGTGATGCACAGAATCTAGTGACTCTGTCCAAGGCTTCAGATTCAAGGTCTGCAAGAAGAAAAGAGATACATCATTCCTGCAATCTTCCAGGGATTCTTTGGAGGATGGGTGTAATAGATATATATCTAAAGTCGTTATAGAAGGGCAATCAATGCAGCAGCACATGTCCAGCTGTTTCTATTTCCCAAGTAGTGCAAGGGCATAAATGCTCCTGAAGTGGCACACCACAGTATCATCCTTCTAATAAAGCAGATAAAAGAACATTAAGGTGGGTCAGAGTGAAAGCTATCCAGCATTTGAGAATCAATAAATTAGCTAAATAGTTAGACAACACCAATTTCTTGTTCCTGAAGTGATGGTGTTTTACAGCAGAACTTAAGTGGTATTGAAGTTCAATATCCCAGATCCTTTGCTTGATTTCAGATTTAGCTGTGGAGTAACCCAAGGCTATTAGGAGAATATTCAGTGGATCGTAATTTCTCTGAAACGGACCTTTTCCATGTTGACTGAAAGGTGTCTGTTAGTGTTAGAGGTGGAAGACCCACAGGAGAGAAAACAAGCTTCAATCAGTAATTGATCCTATGTATCCATGCATGAGCTTCCAGAGAAATTAAACCCATTTCTAGATGCAAAACTGTATTAGGAACACAGCAGGGGACCATAAGTATGCCTATCAAAAATTTAGTCTGGATTATTTCAAGGGGTCTGTAGTTAACGTATGTAGTTAGCTGGGAGCCATAACCTTGGCCCCAAAGACGTGGGTAGCCAAAGGGACATGGGTAGCCAAAGTGCTATTTTTCCCCCCAAAGCAGAGACACTTCTCTGGGCATTAGAATTTACTTCAGATCCCTCTATGAATCTTGCCCTGTTCATCATTCTTGTAAGAACCCAGCCAACCAATGGTACCTACATTAAGGAGCAGCCATGTATAGATGAGGTGTGGTTTAAACAAGGGCATATATATTTTTTCAAATGCATTTTAAATGGTATAATTTGATCATCCTCTTTCAGTTCTTCAGTTGCTTCACATATTTTGAGCAATCAGGGATATTCAAGGTGTCCTTCATTGTGTCTTCGGTCTTGTCTTATGCAGCTATATGCCTTCAGAAGTGCAAGAATGGAGGGGAATGTATTGGGCCGAGTACTTGCCATTGCCCACCAGAATGGGAAGGAATTCACTGTCAGACACGTGAGTCAGATGTAATGTTTGGATTATTCGATATTTTAATATTTCTGCTGGAGCAACTGTTGCTGGCTGGCATTACGTCAGGAGACACACACACTGTGAACTGGTCTTTACTGGTACAGTTTAAAGAAGTTACTGAAGCAAGTTAAGAGTGATAGCAACCCCTACAAGATCAGGCACTCTTAACTCTTTCGTCATTAATGCTGGGATACCTACCATTTACACAAGTACAAGGATTGTCTTCTCAGCTTCATTGAGAAATCTAATAACCTATAAATGACCAATAAAATCAGTAGGGGGTAAAGCTGAAATACTCTGGAATATTTTGCCTATTTTAGTCAAGGCAAATTCTAGGTACTCAGAATAGAGTGGCACCCTCTGATTCTTTATGGTTAAAACTTGTTTTATTCAAGGCTTAAAAGAATCCAAATGGCTCAGTTTGGTATGCATTGTTCTTTGCATAGCCACATCTCTTGGAATTTTTGCTTTTATCTACAAAGGTATCTTTATCTTGGGGCTTTTGGAAGTTGAACTAGAGTAGACCTTTCTATCTGAGCTCAAGCCACCAGATAATTCCTTGCACTAGAAGCGCTGCTGTTCCTTTGTGGATTCCCAGGTTGTGGCATCTAAGTATAGGAATTATTGCAGAATAACCTGGGTATCTTTCCCTTACAGAAAATAACAATATACCACCCACACATTTGTATGTTTCAGCTGTGTGCAACCGGAAATGTCTATATGGAGGGACATGTATACGGCCTAATGTATGCTCTTGCCGTCCTGGCTACACTGGAGTCATCTGTGGGAAAAAAATCAGGGTAATTATAGTGCAGATAGTTCTTTTAAAGGATATGGGGATCATTAAAATGTGTTCTGATTGGTCTGCTGTTTTGCTTTTGTTTCAAGGTACAAGGACATCGCGCTTGAAGAACCAGTATCTGGATCACATAATCATGCTTCATGGACCACCAGGTTCTTGGATGTAAAGAGGTTCTCTCAAGGCACCATTACATAAAGGGCACAATCCAGCCCCTTCTTCAAGAGGACAAAACACAGAAAGGCTCCACATAAGAGTTTATTAGAGCTGTTCCCTTTTCCCACTTTGCTAGCCCCTGCACGGGAAATACCACTGCTACGCTGGGCATCCTTCAATCTTGCGATCTATTCATGTTAAGCAGAACTCCTCACACACACACTCACACAACTCACTTGTAAAAATCTAGTGGCCTGCTGCTTCCTAGGTCCCTGAGGAACAAAGTCCTTGCATGGGTCCAGTGGGATTGGGCTACTAGAGGGGCAGGAAGTGGGAGAAGGCCATAGGTTAGTGTAAATGGCTGAGTGTGCTGTAGTGTGCTCTCCATGGCAGCAATGCGCCCAATGCAAGACCTGACTGGTGGGTAATGAGCAAGCTAAGACATGTTCCTCTGTGGAGCCTCTTTGTACCTCGCTCTCTGCCTCCAAGAGGTACTGGGTGATTCCCCAAGTTTGTTGAAACAGAGGCTTGATTATGAGAAGTGCAGCTTTAAAATACTCAGCATGGTTTAAGAAACAAACAAACCACAAGAACGTAATATACCTTTATGAGTCTGTATATGTTTTTCTTGCTACCTCAGCCTTCCACAGCTTTTAATTTTTTGACTGGATTTTTTGCTACAATGGAAGGTTTATATTTCCAACAGAGCTCACACAAAGGCTGGATTAGACAAAGACCACTGTAAATTGTATTCCTTGGGATCCTGCCTAGTACGTTTGCAGGTGTCTCTGATAGGTTAGCCATGGAATGTGGTGCCTTGGCCCATACATTTCGGCCATCTGTTTACAGTAACAGTTGAAAAAAGCATTAGATCCCAGCCTTCAGGCAAGAACCATCTTCTAAATTGGAAACTGTGGAACAGTTATCCATTTACTTAAATGTAACATTCCAGCACCATAAATCTACTCTAGACAGGGATGATCCAATCCTTTACATGTAAGCAGTGAATCTTTGCTGAGTCTGAGAATTCAAGATTAAGCAAGCAGAAGAGATCAGTCCAGTGAAGATACCTTAGTGTTCAGCGTCCCATAGGAGTTTAGAGGGAGGAAAGCTAAGAAAAACTGGCTTCCTCTGTGCACTTCTCAGGATTAGCTACTTCAGCTGCAGTGAAGGAGTCTCTCAGCTACTGAAGCATCTTTTGCAAAAGGATAGGATTGGAAGTCAAGGCAATAGAGAGGTGTTGCAGCACCTTGGTTTTTGTTAGCAGTTCATTTCCTGCTTTAGAAAACCTTTGTTTATGTATCTCACGTTGCTAGGTAGACTGCATAATGTGTCATTTTCAGCTTTCTGTAGTCTGTTGTCCATATGGGCTCAGTCTGGCCCGTTTAAAAAATCTGAACAAGTATTTCCATAGACTTTTCAAATAGATATCACAGTGGAGACCGCATCAAAGCTTGTGGTGACAAGTCTTGTATTCAGACATACACAAATAAAAGCTGGGGAACAGTACTTCTAAAGAGCTTTTTAAAAACTGTGTTATGTATCAGACTCTTTGCAAGACGAATGCTGTTGGTAGAAGCGTGGAGGCGTATGAGTGTGTGGTGCTTGTGTGTTTGCTGTGTTCTAAACTCATCATCTGGAAAGGCTCTTTGGTAAGATTGACTGCTGCTCCTTCCACATCTTGGCAGCTGTTGTAACCTCTGCTCCAAGAGCTATATCAAACAATCTTTGGAGATCGTTTTGAGCAATAACTAAAATTAATCAGTATTAATACTGTATTAAAAACCTATGTAATAAGCCTGTTCCAATGCTTTAATTAGGATGAGATTTATACCCTTTAATTACAGTAAGGCTTTGCTAATGAAGAGAGAAGGAAATCATATTTAAGCCATTAACAGCTGTTTTAAGATTATTTTTGATAGCACCGTCTCCCATGAGAACTCAACATGACGTGTGCAGGCTACCCGCTCCACCACTAAGTTAGGCTTAAGCGTGTACTGCTCATTGTTGGAGTGTGGCCTGTATCTCTTTTGCATCTTTGTGGAGGAGTATTCCACGTATACTGATAATCTGTTCATATTAATGAGTCTTTCCACCCAGGGCTGCCAACTTGGGTCTGGGAAATTCCTGGAGATTTGAGGGTAGAGTTTGGGGAGGGGAGGAAGTTCAGCGGGCACATGATGGCACAGAGTCCACCCTGTGAAGCTGCCATTTTCTCCAGAGAAACTGATCTCTGTAATCTGGAGATAAGTTGCAATTTCAGAAGAATTCCCGCCCCCATTTGGAGTTTGGTGTCCCTATCCCACCCTGTCTATAGGGTCCTCCTTCCATGTAAATGGGTGTCATGCCTGCCCTTGACTCAGCCCCAGAGCCAGCTCCTGACAGCCTAAGAGGGGAGGATTCAGTGCCTTTAAGAGCTGAAGAAGCATCAGGATCTGCACCTACTGTAAGTACTGAGGAGGATACACAGCAATCTGAGTCAACTACAGGACGGTTTGCACCTGGGATTGAGCAGGCCATAAGCAGCTCACCACCTGCATCTCCCCCACCTGTAAATAGGCTTAGGGATCAGAGACGTCAGGAGCTGGCTAGCCGACGAAAAGAAGCACGTTCAAGAGGGCAGAGATCCTTGAGCCCTGAGTTTTAACAGCAGCCAGGACCTCGCACAAAGGTGCTAATGAGTTAATGGGCCAGAGCACTATTTAGTAGGGCCTTTGGCCATGATTAATTTGTGTTGGCAACCTCGTTCGTAGAACCAGAAGCTCTGCACCTTGATTCCTGTTTGACTCTGTGGCTTTTGGACTCAGCTTGTGTTTGGACTGCTCTGGCTCCCGACCTCCAGCTTTGAACCTGACCACACCCTCGGCTTTGCTCCCTGTATTCTGACCTCTGGTAACGTTTGACTACGGCTTTGTCTGGTGTTCGGGGACTTGTTTAATGCTCTGCTGACTACTCTCCCGGCTGACCTTTGGACTTATATTGTGACTCCCCCTGTCTGCCTGCCTCCCTGGCTCTACCGTGACAATGGGTCTGAAGAGATCTGATTCGTGTTCCAGATTCCAAAAGTACATAGTACAGTCGTGATATTTGTCGTGCCAATGAAATTCGATAAGGGAAAGCTATCTTTAAGGCATATATAGAGAGCAAGATTTTCCAAATAGTTATTATTCAAAATGCTTGAGGTGAAGCCAAAGCAGTGGCGGCTGGTTCAGTAGGGCAGCCAGGGCTGTATCCAATCAACTCAGCCTGCCCCAGCCTCTCCCTCCCTGCCTCCCTCCTCACTGTTCTTACCAGACAGTCGAGGGGGCAACCCGTTGTCATCTAAGTCAGACTCTGTCTTGTCTTTACCTAACTCAGCACTGTAGACAAATCATTCCTGGCAGAGGGTTTTTGTTCCCCCTTTAAGACTGGTCCATCCACACCAGCACATTAGTTTGTTGGGCAGGCAGCCATCCCTTTGGCTCCCTCCAAGTCCTTGATTGGATTCTTTCCCAGAGACAAGGCAGGGGAAATTTTTTAAAAATGACCAATCAGGCACATTCTCTGATGGAGAAATGTTTTGGATACCAAACCTTCAATGAACTAGTGTTCTCTCTCTTTAAAGTTTCCAATTTTTTACCCTGTTGAAAGTCAGGCCTCCACAACAGAATGAATCGTGGATATCTCTTTTACACACATCCATTTCATTCAGGGCATTTGGGCCTGTCCCTCCAGAGTCAGAAGGCAGCCATTTGTGAAATCTAGAAAAAACAAATTTTACTGCTAGGAGCAGAAATATCGGTTTACAAGTGGGGACCCACAGGAAACTTGCCAGAGCAGCTGTCCCATTCCCCCCACACACTCGCACACGCACACACCTTTGCTTCCTCACTCCTTCCCCTGCTTCTCTCAAAATCTCACTCTTTCTTCCTCCTACCACCCCTTTTCTTTCCCTCCTCCATGTCTGTCACTTTCTCTCTTTCTGCCTTCCTACCCCCATCGCCCAGACTCCCGCCTGCTTCCTCCCTTCCCCACAGCAGTGGTGGCCATGCTCCTAGTTGGCTACCTGCTTCCTCCCCTCCCCCCACAGTGACGGTGGCTCTCTAGGAATCACAACTGATATCCCAACTACAAAGATCAGTTCTCCTGGAGCGTCAGGTTGGGAAATTCCAGGAGGTGGAGCCTGGGGAGAGTGAGGTTTGGGGAGGGAAGCAACCCCAGCAGGGTATAAGGACAGAGAGGCCACCCACTGAAGCATCCATTTTCTTCAGGGGAACTGATATCTGTCATCTGGAGATCAGTTTTAATTCTGGGTGATCTCCAGCTCTCACCTGGAGGTTAGCAAACCTAGTTCCCCTGGAGGAAATGGCTGCTTTGGAGGGTGGAGGCTATGGCATTATAACCTGCTGAGATCCCTCCCCTCCTTAAACCCCACCCTCCCCTCCTCAAATCTCCAGGAATTTCCTAACCTGGAGTTGGTGACCCTATCTCCTTCCCACCCAACATATCCTCTATCTAGGAAAGCAACAGTCTTTCTCCACAATGGATACCAAAACAGCTTCTCTTCTCCATTTATTTTTACATGTCACATTTTCCCGCAAACTTAGGGCCCTTTTCAGGTTTGTAGAAAGATCTGCCTTGCCCATTCACAGCTCCAGTCACTGGATTTAAGTATCCAAAGATATCCCTTTGCTGTTCGAGTATAAAATATCCAGTGAACTACCTGCAGAGCGCTGATGGGAAGGACAGCACTGTGGCAGAGTAATGGGTTAGGCAAGGTCCCACTGGTGTTATCACTCACTGAGGGAAGCAGGCTTTTGGAGGTCTCTGTGGAAGAAATCTATAGACTCTGTGTATGGGTCTTAGTTCACACATTCATGGTACTTTTTCATCAGGGGTCATGGTTGTTTGAGAGAAAGATGTTTCAGAGTGTGCTGGCACCCTGAAGTGCAGGCATAAGCAATAAAGGTTAGCTTTGGGGAATTTAGGAGCTGCGGTGGCTCAAGTGGTTAAGATGCTGAACTGCAGGCTGTGGAAGGTCGGTAGTTCAGCAGTTTGAGACCCGAGTGTGCCGCATGATGGAGTGAGCTCCCGTCTCTAGTTCCAGCTCCTGCCCACCTAGCAGTTTGAAAGCAAGAAATTGCAAGTAGATAAATAGGTACCACTTCAGCGGGAAGGTAACAGCGTTCCATGCGCCTTGGTGTTTAGTCATGCCGGCCACATGACCACGTCTTCGGACAGTGCTGGCTCTTCAGCTTTGAAACGGAGAGGAGCACCGCAACCCTAGAGCCGGACTTGACTGGCTTTCGAGCAAGGGAAACCTTTACCTTGGGGAATGTTACTCCTTTACACCCTGAAGTAGAGAGCGCCTCTGGTTATCTAGGGAGAAAGAAAATTCTGATAGTAAGCTCCCATTTTTGAAGGTGGCAAGAGAAGTCCACCCACCTGAGTGTTTTGGCTTAGGCTGCACTCAGAGGCACATGAGGGGGATCTGTATGGGGTCACAGGCTGCCCTCACTAAGTTCCGTTTTATCACTGCTTGGACAATCCTGTTACTATTGTCACTTTATGTGATTTTAGTCTCCGGAGTCATAAAGATTCTTTAGGTGTTTGTTAGTTATTTAAAATGTAAAGCTACAGCTGTTTGGGGTGAGCCTGTGAGGCAGTCTCCTAGACTTCGACCTCAAAGTCCAGCTCTCAGAACATTTTTGACTGTTAAATGGGGGGTGGGAGCTTCTGCTCTGCCAGCCTGGCTTGAGCAGATGTGGGCATCCCTCTTGGTGTAGACAGAATCCGACCCAGCCTTCTTCCAGGGAGAGGCACTTTCTCATAGATGAAAACTGCACTCGGAGCACTATCAACAATAAATTTACACAAAAGCTTCCCTTCATTTGGGTTATGAGATTCTAAATCACGTACCTCAACAGTTTTAAAGGTTTGTTAAAAGTTGTTCCATCACAAGCTACGGTGCTGAACATTTTCCTCCTCATAAATTACTCTTGGTTTAAAACTTTTGTGTGTAAAGTATGTCTGGTTTTCCAGACACATTTTTAAAAAGACACAAACAGTTGACAGAATTTACATTTATAACTTTCTTTTTATAGTTCCATTGTAATTTGATGTTGTCTCCATGCATCAAGTGAACAGGTGCCTTTAACGTGAAAATCCCACTGGAGCAAACTTGAGGCAAGCTTGACGTTCAACAAGCTGCAAAGTAGAAAGCTGAAAAGTAGAAGGCCGTAGGCTATGTTGCTATGATATGAATATAAAAGCACTACAGATCTGCGGCAAAGAAATGCCTAAGGGATATCAAGAATACAGCAGGCCCGTGGTTTGCTACAGAAGCGTGAAGTAATGTTGAATTTCTCAGCTCTTAAAGGCTGATCCCACAAGCCACTATTTTCAGTTTTCAGCTCGTGGGATAAGAACTAAGAATCCAAGCACAAGTGAAGCACTGAGACCTGTTAGCCCATTGTCCTGGCCACGAGGTGAGAGGCAAGACCCAGTAACCACAGGGTCTGACGGGGCTCTCAGGTCACAGTCCAAAACTTACAGTCCAGGGTCCAGTAACACAATCAAAGGCAACGTCAGAAGGCAGTCCAGGTTATCTATTCCAAATGGCAGAGTCAAAAGCAGTCCTGGGGTCAGGCAACTGATGGAGTAGTCAGCAGAACTGGCTGCAGCCTCATATAGGGAGTTCCCCTGCAGGTGCCGCTGGTGCCTGCATTAGACTGTTCCCTACAAGCCAAGTCAGCTCCTCAACCCATGAAGAGTATTGGGGCCCATAGCCTGTGGTGAATTACCAGTCTCTTCTAGCATTCCCTTGGCAGAGGGGAGGCTGTGAGCTGCCAGGCACACACGCATCTTTGCCTGCTCTGCTCCTGGAGTGCTCTGGGAGATCGTGGCAGGTCTAGTCATAGGCAGGTCCATACTGGGGTCTCCAGGTCTGAGGATCCTGCTGGCTCAGGGTCCCTTCACGAAGGCCCTGAGACCCTGGTCTCAGAGGAAAGGTCTGCCAAAGTGGGGTTTGTGCGTGAGTTATCTTCCTCTTTCTCCAGTGAGGACTGGTCATCTCATGCCATACCAGGGCAGTATATGACATGCATCCATCCACAAGCAACATGAACATGATGGCACTGCTGCTTTCCCTTTCTCTTGTTCTGCATAAGAGGATTATGGGAAATTGTATGAAGTCATCTGGCCCCCAGTGTAATCTTGTGCCACAATTCCTTTTCAATTCCTTTTCTTTGTAGTAACAGCTTTACAGCTTTTATAGTAGCTGAAGCAGAAGATAATTTTGGAAACACAAGCAAACTACCACTTCTCCTCGACACCCAGTGACCATTTCCAATGCAGCAGCTAAAGGTACTTCATACTGTTAGGCTTCATTTTCATCTACCACTTTAAATATGTGAGCTTGAGCCAAAGGTTCCCTTCTACTACCCAACTTCCTCAAGAGCAAGAAGCCTATCTCTAGCGGGAAAGGACTGTTCCCATGGGTTCCTTGCACTGGAGAAATGCTCCATCAATAATGGAATGGAATCTTTGCGTACAACTCCATATATTTAAGTTTACAGAATTCACATTGTGGACAAATGTTTGCATTTTGCAGAATTCTGAATACATGTTTAAAAGAAGGGAAGAGAGTTTTACCACCTCAATTAATTAGCACAGGATTGACTTGTTTCAAATATGAATGTTACTGTGACACGGATTCTGTGGTAAAACTGACCCCAAACACCAGTGTGAACACAGCCTTGCTACCTTGATCCTATCAGCTACTGATTTGGCACAGCAGTTGATAGAATCAGACGTGAGGCAAGCAATACTTAGTAGTAAAAAGATTCACAGGAAATAAACAATGTTCAGGGAGTCTGGAAAGGGCCAACATAATATCCAGCAGATGGTGCTGTATTCAAGCCATATGTTTTTAAAAACACTATTAACAGGAGAAACCCACTGACCTTGATAGAATCTAACACTGGTAGCAAAGCTGCAGCACTTTTGAGGTCTCTGAAATTAATATTTGCTCTAGCACAACAGAAATTTTAGAATGAAATATAAAATGTTTACATTGTGAGAATTGCGTTTCTCATATAAGCATATGAAATTGCCTTATCTAGCTCAATTTTGCCTACTTTTGACTGAAGCTCTCAAGCAGAGTAAGATCTTTCCTAGCAGCCTGCAGGTTGAGGTCCTTTAACTGCAGATGCCAAGGACAGAAGCTGGGACCTGCATGTAAAGGATAAGCTCTTCCATTTATTTTTCCCAAATATTAAAATGAAAAGAAAAATACCTCCCCCCATCACAGACGTTTGATGGTAATGAAACCATCAGTTAAATCCACCATTGGAGGAAATATCACAGCTACTTTAGATAAGAGGCCTTGGCTTCTGAACACATCATAAACAAGACAGGATAAACCTGTACAGTTGCATGATCGGAAGTACTTTCTGGTGCAGAAACACCTGCCGTATGGTATGCTCCCAGATTCTCAATCCACCCTACGGAAATTCATGTGCAATCCCAGGTGCTGGATATTCAAGCAGAGAAATCAAACATGTCCGTATATAGCATGTACAAATCATTATCCCACCAGCTCCACATGGGGAATCCTGCATCTGCCCAGAGAACTCTTGCTGGATCAATGTGTTCAGGGAACAACTTCCTTATTATATTTAGTATAAAGGTAAATGTTTCCCTTGCTTGAAAACTAGTCGAATCTGACTCTAAAGGGTGGTGCTCATCTCCATTTCCAAGCCGAAGACCCAGTGCTGTCCGAAGACGTTTCCGTGGTCATGTGGCCTGCATGACTAAACGCCGAGGTACACAGAACGCCGTTACCTTCCCACTGAAGCGGTACCTATTTATCTACTTGCAATTTCTTGCTTTTGAACTGCTAGGTTGGCAGGAGTTGGAACTAGAGACAGGAGCTCACTCTGTCACGCGGTGCTCAGGTCTTGAACTGCTGAACTACAGACCTTCTGGTCTGCAGCTCAGTGTCTTAACCTCTGAGCAGGACAGCAAATTCCATTAATAGAAATGGTGAGACAGAAACAATGGGTATTTGGGGGGAAATGCTTTATTAAAATAAGATAGTCAATTATAAATGTGCTAACATGAGACAATAGAAAACCATACAACCAGATTCTCTTTCACACGTATATTTTGAAACACATCCAGCTAGCTTGATATTGTCTTTAGTATTTTTATATAGGAAAGCTTCCCTTTGATATATAATCAGATTTTTTAAAATCAAGAATCAATTACAATCAAGCAAAAATTCTCCTTTAACCAATGTTCATTCATTAAAATAATGGCATTCATCTTCCAAGAAGGCTGTTTCATTCCTTTATTCTCTTGGTACACTGTAGACCAGAGTATGGTGAACGACATCTGCACACATCTGGAGCAATACATTTACCTCCATGGTGACAAGGCAGTCTACACAGTGCTGGAATAAAACAAACCAGTTGCATAGTACAGCTTTCATGTTATTAAACCAATATCATACAAAGTTAAATGATAACAATGATTTCCCAAATTCAGTATTAAAAAATACTGTGAAACCATGATATGTTACATGTGTCGTTAGTGTCTGAATTTTGTAAGTCCCATACTTGGAGAAAAAAATGTCATTATTGTGAGCATCTTGAAGTATTTCTTACAAAAGCAGGTGCCATGTTGAACTAAAAAAATTCATGATGTTCTGCCTGAGAAACAGTCTAATGCACCTCAGAAGTTTCCTGCTACACCCTCAATGTGGTTGGTGCAGTAAAAGGTACAGTATGAGCCATTTGGGAGCTAAGGAGAGTTACTCTGTTCCTCCTGCCCACATACTGGATTACAGAAGACATAACTGCAAAAGCAGTAAGGACTCTGGGCCAAAGACTGTATCACCCAGGATGAGATCCTTGATCAGTGGTTGGATGGCCCTCCTGCATTCAGCCGGCAGTCAGAAAGACAGGAGGATGGGCACCTCCTCTACTTGTGAGCCGTGGACAGCCCACACAGTTTCAGAAGGGTATGCACTAGAATTCCAAAGTTTGTAACACAAGCTGAGGGATGTCAAATTCACAGGAAATTTGGAGAAACGTTGGAAGAGCCTGGCGATATTTAGTAGCTCCTGGATGTCAAGCAGTAGTCTAATACCCATTTCCAGAATTCTCTATTCTCACATTTCTTTACTATTCCCAAGCAGAATGGCAGCACCAGAGCTATCCTGGACTTCAAGTGATTAAACCAGAGGTGTCAATTTGTTATGAGGGCTGGATCTGATACAAAATGTCACTTTGTCCGGCCGGGACATGTGTCATAAAATATAATGCCAGGTACCGGAGATATTTTACCACACCCCTCCTCAAAACCTAACTAACCAACCTAACTAATCAAGAAGTTTTGCATAGCACAGAGAGCTATTGCCTGACAATCAAGGTGCAACAACCAGAGATTATCATGGCTATTTAAAGACTAATACATTTCAAAAGCTTTTGCTGAGCTGGAGCATGAAGGGCTGTATTCCATTGCCACAGGTAGCCAAAGAGCATCAACCAGGGGAACCCAAAAAGCCCTGCCTTAAAGAAACTGCTGCAGTCAACAGGCTTTGGGGAGGGGAGGGGGGTGAGGCAGCCAAGCAATCCCATACCTCCATCTGTCAAAGTCCCACATTCAGCAACAAGCTTGAACCACAAGGGAAACTGTGATGCTCGCCAGCACCACAAGCAATCTTCAAGCGCTGCCACTCTCCAAGGATGCTGGCTCCACTTTAATTGCCTTTTGCAGACTTTTATTTCCTGCCAACTCCACGGCATTATCCAACCACACAAAATATTACTCCCCATATGGAGGTGCACAGATGCACATCCAGCGCCTGCCTCTGCTGTGTGCAAGCCCAGCATGCTCTTCTGAATGCCTCCTCCAGTCCCTGACCTTTGCATCCCCTCCCCCCGCTTCCATTCAGACTGCTACGTAAGGCAGTGCTTGCGTGCAGAGAGCCCAAGGAACACATATGTGTTTCAGCTTTGCCTCTTATTTAATCCTCCCTGCACTACCGAGGGAGGGAGAGAGAAGAGAAGCCATGCACATTTGGGTCAGTGGGTTAGAAAGCTCTGACTCATGCAACTTGGTGGTCCTCCTCTGCCACTGACCCTCAGTGTTCTGCATGCATGGCACCCCTTCCATAAGTGCCAGGGTTTTCTCTATTGTCTGGGCTGCTGTGCACATGAGCAGGCACATTTGGCAAGCCAGCCAGTGGCTTTCCACAGGTGTCAGTGCCCACAGGTGCCTTCCCCAGGCCACCTGCAAGTGGAAAGCCACTCGGCTGGGCTCAGAGAGGGGGGCCAAAGAGATACTGCCTGCCACATGAGAACAGCCAGCCATCTTTCCAGCAGCCCATGTGGCAGATGCAGGAGCCCAATGCACTCTGGCCAGAGGAGGAAGCAGCAACAGGCAGTGCATCCTGGCCCAGCACCTCAGCCAAGGGCAGCAGGCAGGTACCAAAGGGGCTGGCTGCACAGAGCTCAGGGCCAAACCAGCCCTCCTCGCCCCTTATGGTTGCCCATTCTAGTTTGAGTGATCCCTGGAGATCTGGGGGAAGACCCTGGGGAGGATCCACGTTTGGGGGACGGACCTCAACAGGGGCTAAAATACCCTGATGTAGGCCCTTCTAGTCCATATTTGGACTGGTTTCCCCAAGTAAGAGCCCTGGACGGGCCAGTCCTGGCCCACGGGCCGTATATTTGACATATCTGGATTAAACCATTTCTACATGTGAAAACATCCTGTTCTATAGCCAAAACAATAGGCAGAAGGTACTTCCTGTCCTACATTGTCCTCCACGAGGCTTATCTGCATATTCCTATTTGGCACTGCCTAGT
The DNA here is from genome assembly GCF_001447785.1 of Gekko japonicus. NCBI lineage: Eukaryota > Metazoa > Chordata > Lepidosauria > Squamata > Gekkonidae > Gekko > Gekko japonicus. Next base: position 115,035 of record NW_015170342.1, on the reverse strand, counting down.
CTCTATGAGGCAGTCTTACAAAACCTTGAGACTAGTGGTGCTTTCAAGGAGGCAATGAACTTCCAGATCTTACAATGGAAATGTGCAGGGCAGCCTCTTGGGCAACTATTCACACACATACCGGTATAAGTGACCTGTTTTGCCTTAGGCACGGCAACAGTTGGACCAAGGATTCTGTGGGATACTCTCCAGCTAAACACAACAATAAAGACTGTCTCACCTACCCCCCATGAACAAGAGTTAACATAAGAACCTAAGAGAAGCCAATGTTGGATCAGGCCAATGGCCCATCCAGTCCAACACTCTGTCACACAGTGGCCAAAAATACCAGGTGCCATCAGGAGGTCCAAAATTGGGGCCAGCTCTTATCTGCTCTTGGACATCCCTGTCAGTTCCTGCGAAAGCAAAATTCAACTTATCATGGATATTCATGCTAGGATATGGGAGGGGGATATTCTTCCCACCCTTAGTCATGATCATATTGTATTTAATATTCTTAATAGTCAGTGTGAGTCCTGGGGAATAAACTGTTTTATGTCATATACAAAGACTTTCCTTTGCATCTTGGGCAGGTTAGCTCTAGTTATGTCAATCAAAATGCTCTCATGTTCTTTCAAAAGAAATGCATCTCACCTAAATGACACGCCCCACCAACCCAGCCGGCTGCACAGCTGCAGATTCCCGGAGCCACACAAGCGCCTCCATTACGACATCCTTGAGGGCAAATTGCTGCAGGGGGAGGGGGGGAAGAATGATAAAACAAAGTCATCTGTCTGAATTTTTATATATACTATAATGGTGTTGCAGAGTATGAGAAAACTTTAAATGAAAATTTAATTTTTCCCACGGGCCTCATTGAAGCTAAATCTATGCAGAGCATAAAACAAGCAGATTGAGAGCTGCAGTGTTAGGTGTCAAATTCAGTTTCAAATGCAGTTACTCTTAAGTGCCATTGACAGAGATGGTTCTATAGCTTAAAGACTATGGGCTCCCTGGCCCTTTCGCCTTAGAAAACATAATGTATGAATTAACAATGTATTAACCCATCAACACCATGAAATTCATGATAGAAAACAAATACTTCCGTTCTTTTTCTGCTGAGTTCATTGCCCTTCTGTTCTTTGTCTTCTGGGTTCATTGCCCTATCACTGACTTCGATTGGCTTTTTACATAGGTATGATACCCACTGCCAGAGGACATTTCGGGGGGGAACGCAGTTCCCCCGGGTGAGGTGCAGGGGGCGGGGCACATGACAAAGCCCCGCCCCCTGCTTCCGGCCGCCCCGCTTCCAGCCCTCATTCAGCCAGGAGGAGGCAGGAGAAGAGGGAGGATAAATTGCTTCCTCCCCGCCTCTCCCCACCCCTGCCTGCCTGGGGCCAGGGAGGGCCTTGGCGGGGCTTCCTCGCACTCCCGCTGGCCTTGCAGGTCCACCGCCGGGCCCCTGATGTCAGGTGGTGTGGCATATGCTAGTGAGTTATGCTAATGAGTTCCCCTAGCTCTTTTTCTACGAAATGACCCCTGCCCACTGCCATGTACCAAAGATGTTGAACTATAGCCGAATGGCTGCACACACTCAGACATGCTTCCGTTCTTGAAGATCCCCTTATTAATCAGTCAGGAGTAGCCAAGTTGCCTCTGTAGAGACAACCGCTTAGGGAAGAGAGCTGAAGACGCAACACAAGCTAATCACTCTGTACAAGAATAATTTATGGAGATCTGGCCTGAAGAAATGCTTACACCCAAAACACGCAAACTGTTTCAGATGAAAACACGCAAACTGTTTCCCTTGTTTTCAGGCTTAAAAGGAGCACAGTGCAATCCCAGGCAGAGTTATATCCTTCCAAGTCCATTAAAGTCAATGGGTTTAGAGGGGTATAACTCTCTTTAAGATAGCAATACTGTGTAAAGATGGTGGAGAGAATATTGAATTAGAACAGGAATCTTAAATTCAAAATCCAGCTCAACCATCACACTTGTCAAATAATTCTGAGCCAATCACAGGATTGTTGTCCCAATAAAACAGGAAAAAACCTCCATGTATTCCACACTGAACTCTTTGGAAGAAGAGTGGGATACAAATGTGATAAGAGAGATAACTGCATGGCACTGACCTTCTTGGCATCTTGAATCTGTCCATCCCGAAGCACAAATGCACTTCACCATCCCATTGGCAGAGATGCATTCCCCACCATTTTGACATCCTCCTTCACAGCTTACTGGAAAGCAACAACACAGATGAAGTATGCCGGGAGCAGCACTCTAGCCAGGAGGGTTTTTAATGCATAATTTAATGTTTGAGGTATAAAATCAACACAGAAAGGCAGAAAAAGAAAGAAAAAAGATTATAATCACAGTCATGTTAGCTTAGTATAAAGATCAAGGAAAGGAATCACCGGTCTTTAGTACAAAACATGATGCCGTTAGCTTAAAAGATGACAAAAACGTTTAGAGTAATTAAATAACATCCTAACTGTAATAAATCTTTGTTGAATTAAAATCATTATCGGTACAAAACCCATCACCTACATAAAAATAGGGTTAATTTAACAAAATATAGATAATATACTTCTGATTAAACAACAATGACAAGTTAGTAAAACATCCTTATTATTATAAGGCTGGTGCAAAGGAAAAAAAAAATACCTAAGAAATAAGCACCATTGGAAACAGGATAAATATTACAAGCAAACACCACCCATTCATGCAGTTAAATACCAGCCTTACAATTCCCCCTTTCTCTGTTGATGTGTTTCATAACACTGGGAATAGCTTGTACAATCAGAGTTGAAATAGACCCAGAGAGTCCACATCTAAGCTAGTGCACAGGATAACCCTATCCTTCCTTACACAAACCCCTGCCAGGCTCCACTCACACACTACCAGTTAGTCAACACAATCCAAACTACATTGTGCTCTAAGCACAGGGAAGCTACCAAGATGACAAGTTCAAGTGAGACAAGTGCTACACTGAAAGCCAGGGCAGTATAGTGGTTAAGTGTAGTGGACTCTAATCTGCAAAACCAGGTTTGATTCCCCACTTCTCCTCCACATGAAGCCTGCTGGGTGACCTTGGGCCAGTCACAACTCTCTCAGAATTCTCTCAGCTCCACCTACCTCACAAGGTACCTGTTGGTGGGGAGGGGAAGGTTATGCAATTATAAGTAGCTTTGAGACTCCTTAGGGGTATAAAAACCAACAACTACTCCTCTTCTTCTGGCAAGCAAAGACCTATCATATTCAGGTTTTCCTTCCATTATTTTTTCACTTGATTTGCAAACCGCTGAATATTAACTCACCTTTATGACAGTATCTTCCTCCGTAGCCGGGCTGGCACCTGCATTTTCCAGGTCTGAGACACTTCCCTCCATTTTTACACTTGGGATAACAAGTTGCTATGAACCAAACAAGTCATAAAGAAAATAGGATCAGAAAGTTGTGGGTAGGGAGTAGCCTCTTAAAAATCCTTTCATTTTAAAAAAAGCTACCAGTGAATGTGCATGGAAACAGCAGATGGTGATAATTTCTAAAAGTTATGCTTTACCCTCAGTAAGGGTCACTATTGAGCTAGACCACTGGTCACAGGTTTGGAAAAGAAATATCAAAATTACAAAAGCAATTTCATATAAAGAAAATGTATATAAAATGTTTTATAGATGGTATATTATGCCTGAAAACTTGGCTAAGTTTGACCCTAAATGTTCAAATGCTTGTTGGAAATGTCAAAATAAGGTTGGTTCCTTTTATCATATGTGGTGGCTGTGTGATAAAGCAAAAAACTCCTGGGCATGGATTCATGAAATACTACAAGAAATTCTGAAATGTTCTGTACCCTTTGTTTCTGAAATGTTTTTGTTAAATATTATACCTGAGAGATGTAACAAAAATGATTCATTTCTCATTTTGTACATAACTACAACTGCTAGAATACTATATGCCAAATATTGGAAAAGAACTGAAACACCCTTGAAAAAAGAAATTTTAAATAAAATCCTGGAAACAGCCGAAATGGATAAACTAACCCTAACTTTGAAAGGCCAAACAGAAACAACTTTTGAAAATACCTGGGCAAGGTTTTACAGTTGGTTAGAAGACTACTACAAGTGAACAATATAATTATTGGAATCTTATTAAGGACAAATGAGCTTCAGAGCTGTTATTTTTTTGCAAGATACTTTATTAATTATATAAGGTGAAATTCATAAATGTATTACAATTTAGGCATGAGTTTGTAAAAGAAAGAACTGATAAGATTAATATCCCCCACTGCATGTTTGTTTTGTCTTTAAAAATAATAAAATAATAAAAAGGACAAATATAATCTGCTAATTTGGTCTGTGAAATGGCTTTTTCTTATCATAAATATGGTACTATCAAGTGTAGACACATTTCTCATTTGATAACTACTGCCACAATGGGTTGTATGAATTAGCTATGATGCTCAAAAAAATGAAAGGAGCTTTCCAGAGCAATCCTAAGCAGAGTTATACCCTTCTAAAGACATAAAAAACTCTGTTTAGAATGGAATGGTTAAAATCCCATACTTTGGGAGACAACTGAGCCAAATGAGATTTCTCAGGGATAATATCTGGTCTTTCAGTTGCCATCTGAGAAGCAAAAGAGTTGTATAAAAGGAGCAGCCGCTACAGGAATGAGATTTGCCCTGGTTTCAGTCTCTAGTTAAAAGACATCATTGTAACCGTGGTTAACCTTTGTGCAGAAATAGTACAACAATATAGTTGATGCTCACTAGAAAAGGGAGGGGAGTCTGCACGAGAGAAGAAGGGAGTGTGCAAATCTGTGGCCCAGTCCTGATCCTTTAACCATGGTTAAGCAATCAGCAGTTTCACACCTTTACTTGACTATAAATGGTCAAACATGACAGTCATAAAAATACGGAAATAGGTATAGGAAATGTGAAAAAGAAACAGTGGTATTTTCATTATCCCCAAATTGCAGTATTCTGTAACAAGCCATAATAATGAAAGGCTCCAATATGTTGTATTTTGGAAGACCTATCCAATATCATCACCAATCTGAAGGAAAATTCTGTACAGATCTTTGATGTGCATCACCATAAGCAGCCTAGGTATGGCTTCCTGATTGCTCAGTTATAAACAACATTTTCAGCAGCTACATACCCACATTAAGTCTGGCTTTTGATTTACGGTTGGAAGCCATATGGAACCACACAACACAACTGGAAATCTTTCCACAATTAAGACTGAATATGTCCTCAAAAATTTTCTAATTTTGCTCCTTTCAAAAGTTTTTCCCAGACTTAATATTCTTACTTTTCTTCACAAATGGTCCTAGAGGAAACGACGTTTCCTTAGTGTTCATCCCCATGGCTTACAATGAAAACTTGCTGAGAAGACATTCTTCTTCATGGATTCTAAGGGATTCTTCGCAACTGACAGCTAAACAATGCACAAGCCTGGCACACATAACTAGCTGGAAATTGCACACTTTGGAGTACAGCTGCTCTGATTATTTCATGCAAACAAATTATCTGACAAGTTTAGTTGGCTCTTGGCTCATAAATCATTCATGAGCCAATCCTGGACTGGTTTCTATGTATTTGCTATCTGCAAACAATTTTCAACAGGACATTCGCAGGTTTCCTCTGGACTTTCATTACTGGGATTCAGGTGATACCCGGAAATTTATTGGCAGCCCTCTACAACATGCAGTGATAGTTCTGCTCTCAGAATGAACAAATGAAATATCTGAAATGGAAGATGGGGGGAAAACACAAAGATAAGCTGCGCAGAAAAAATAATGAATGGCAAACAGTTAATAGCTTATCACACAAAGAATAACCATTCCTCAAAAAACTCATAAGTGAACCAGGAGTATTTGCATCAGTGCTCACAAATGACAAATGGGAAGAAGTAAGTGGGAAAGCCATGAAAACTTCAAATTACAAATGTACTGTAATAAATGTTGAACAGTCTACTCCTGCTTATTTCAGGATTTTTTCTGTGCTTTTTGAGTCCCCCCCAGTACATCTTCAGAGATCTTCCCAACAATTCCATTTATTTTTGTTTCCAAGGTGCCTACGTGCTAACTACTCACTGTGCTGTAACCGAGGGTGATCTAAATATCCAATTAACTATTCCAAACTCAGTTATGTAATTTTTAAAAATAATTAGTTGTTGTAGATTTTCCGGGCCGTATGGCCATGGTCTTAGCACTGTAGTGCCTGACGTTTTGCCAGCAGCTGTGACTGGCATCCTCAGAGGTATAACACAGAAAGATGGAGTACTCTCTGTGTCAATGTGAGAAGAAAAATGGTAGGCAGGTGATTTATATCTACTCAGGAAGGTGGGGTAGGGCTGAGTCACTATCTTGTAGGAATTTCCCAGGCTGTGACATGCTAATGGAGGAGCTTTCCTGAGGAGGTTCTTTTGCATATGGATTGGCCATAGGTGTAATCTTCGTGGGGGCGGCGGGGCTTCAGCCCCCGCCGAAATTTTCAGGAAGCTGCTCAGCCTCCCCCGGGAGCCACCCTTGCTCCTAGCAAAGCAATGCCTCTGGCCCAGCCCCAGCCCCCCCCCCCGGGAAATTGGAAAGTCTACACCCTTGGGATTGGCTGTTGAAATTCTAATCTTATCTGTAGTGCTGTTGTCAGATGTAGAGCATTTTGTGTTTTTCAGGACAGGAAGCCATGCCCATGCTCACTCTGTCTTGCGGCACTCAGGTCTCGAACTGCTGAACTATCAACGTTCTGGTCTGCAGTTCAGCTTCTTAACCACCTGAGCCACCGCAGCCCATATTGGGGTGAAAGGAGGAGGAGTATAAATGAAATAAATAAAAAGCATCCCTAACCCTTCAAACATGTCAGACAGAGTTTCTAGTCCAATGCCAGGACATCAGTTCCTTTCAAAGGAACAGACTAAAGGTTTTTTTTAAAACCCACAGGGCTGATAGTATTTTATCCTTTATGATCCCCCACCCAAGCATTTCCCCCAGTGTCTCCACTGGCTAGCCTGAGAGTAGCAGAATATTACTATGCACAGTTGACAAAAGACAAATAAATGGATTATACCTCTCACCCCACCCTACCCCATCTCCCCCTCAGGCCAGAAAGGCAATCTCACCCAGCCTTACTTGGAAGTACAAGTAAAACCAAACCAAACAAGGAGTCCCGGGGCAGTTTAAAGACTAACCAACGTTATTCCAGCATAAACATCCCTCAATTCACTTCATCAGAGGCCTGAGGTGTCCATCCACTAGGCAGCTACTGCATTCTGACTGGCGAAAGCTTCCGCGGGAATAAATTTTGTTAGCCCTCCAAGTACCACTGGGATGATCCTGTTTTTATGTTCCTGCTCCAGATTAACAGGACGGACTACCCATCTAGAAAGCAGTTGGGCTCTTGAGTAAACAAGGCAGGAGATCCCGGCACAAGGCTGCAGTCCTAAACCCGTATGTGCAAGGCGATCCTACACGTGTTCACACTCGGAAGCCAGCCCCACTTTCCCGGTGTAGTGTGCACAGCGAGCGAAGCTACCCTGCGAAGCGCCTGCATTTGCTTCCAACGGACGTCTAGCCGATGGGTTTCACAATCTCTCCCCCCGCATTCCCCGCTCGAAGAGCCCCCCCCCCCTCATCACGGCTATTCCCCTGGAGAGCCCCAGGAGGCGCGTCGGTGCAAAGAGGTAGGAGGGCGCTAGCAGCCGCCGCCGCCGTGGTGGCGCGCCAGAGAGCACGGAGCGGCGGGGCTCGTTTTCGGTGTCACCAACCGTGCTGGCAGAGCTCGCCTTCGTAGCCCCTGGCGCAGAAGCAGGTGGCGTTCCTGATGCACAGGCCCCCGTGCTGGCAAGGCGGGCTGCAGACGGCGTGCGGGTCGAAGACAAAGGGGACGGCGACGCCGCGCGACACCTTGGAGGGCAGCGCGCGCGCCAGCGGTGGGGCGCAGGCGAGGACCGCAAAGAGCATGAGCAGCAGCGGCCTTGGCGCGCGACGCTGGGCAGCGCGTCTCTCCATGGCCCTGGGCGCGCCTCGCGGCGACGGGGCTCTTCTCCCTGCCTGCGGCTGGAGCGCCAACTTCCCTTCAGCAGCACTCTGGCCTGGGCTGCGCCTCAGCGTAATGCCGCTTCCTCCTCTTACACTCCCACTCGCCTTCTCTCTCCCTCCCTCCCTCCCTCCCTCTTTCCCCATATTTCATTTTCTTTCCCCCTTTCTTGTCCTTTAACCGATTCTTATACTTCGCCCTTTCCAGAAAGTTTTTTTCAAAGATAAGGCCCTTGTTATGGGGACCAGCAGCGTGACAGCCGCCTGCCCCAGCGTGTTTTGCAGTCCGAAGTGAATTCCAGGCATTTGGGAAGAGGAATGAAAGAGAAATTGCTGCCCTGGTGTGTAGCGGTTAAGAGTGTTGGGCTGAGACAGGGGAGAGCTGGGTTCGAGTGCGCAAGGCCATGAAGCTCACTGGGTCACTCTCATGCCATAACCTACCTCACAGGGTTGTGAGGATCAAAACGGGGAGGAAATAATGTATCCCACTCAGACCTCCTTGGAGGAAAAGTGGGATAAAAATGCAGTCGTTTCCTTGTGTAGACATCCATTTGCTTGGTTTTCACAATGGATGGGGTCCAGGCTGACATTTCCACAGGCCCAAGGACTTCCACCCATAAAGCCTGATTTTCCAGGCTCCCCTCCCCCCACAGCAGTGGTTGGAGTGCTAAGCAAGGATCTGGGAGACCCACATTTGAATCTCCAGTCTGCCATGGAAGCTTGCCCTGTGACCCTGGGTCAGTCACATACTCTCAAGACTAACCTACCTCTCAGGGTTATTGTGAGGATAAAATGGAGGAGAGGAAAATGTTGTAAGCCACTTTGAATCCCCATTGGGGGATGGATACATAAATAAAATTGCAGGAAGATTGCACTCCATGGGAGAAAGCCCTTATAGCCATGAAAATGATTCGTGTGGATCCAAACCAATGTAAACATGTTGTGAATAAGGCACAAGCATCATTTCTCTGGGCATGGTACAAATGTGTAACGTGCTACCCACATACATATACAATCCCATCCTATACCTAATAATTTTTGAGTCCTGCAGCAGCATTTTACGAGGAAAGCTCTTTAGATAAAAATTTGTTGGAAGTGGAGGAGTGTACACTGTCTCCTGCCTCAGACTTCAGAGAGTCAGAACCATAGATTTAGAAAGATAGAGAGGTCAGGACACACAGAGCATCCTTTCCTTCCTGTTATCTGATACTATCCCTTTGAAGTAAAATGCTATTCTTAAGGCCAAGACTACCTTCCAGTTTAACACATCTCTCTCACACACCCAAAGAAGTAGCACACTCTTCATCTTTGGCACCATGGATGCCAGACATGCTTTCTTCATCTCTATCCATCATGGTTAATTAGATTAGATTCTGTCCCTATCTCTCAGCCTATTCTATCTAGAATGTACTTTCCTGAATAAAGTACTCTTATTAGTTTGAAACTGACAAGTGGCTCTGTTGTGTATTGCATTACATACTGTTGAGCTTGATCTAAAAGCTCTATCTCCCTCCAGTATCCTCAAGTACACTTTCTGATTGGGTACTACAAACAGCTCACCCAACCACAACACAGGAAAGGTTCTAGAGGGAACATAGTTGATTGGTCTTTAATCTCTGTTCAATGATTGGTTTAAAAAGGAGGCTATTGCTCCATATGTTTGTGTTCGTTCTTCACCTATTCAATAAAGCTGAATCACTATTTTGGAAAAGCTGCGTTGACTCTCGTACTTAACAGGCTCCCTGTAACTCTGTACCTTTACTACCACATACAGTACCAAGAAGCTGCTGCGTGTAAGCCTTGTGCACTCTGCTGCGTAATAGAGACTCTTGGCTCTCTAAGGACTGTTGTACATGTATTGACTTCTCACGCTACAAGAAGATGATGTCATTAGGTTATTTTCCATGTCCAGCTCTTGCATTCCATGGAGGGTCTCCGCATAGTTCTCCACATGAATCCCTCATACTATTTATATGGTACTTTCCAGGGTAAAGAATGTGCAATGGAAAAACTGGTCCATTGGTAACAAGCAGATTTGCAATGAGCACATTCGCATATACAGATGATCATGGGCTATGGTAATGTGGTTATCTTACATGAAATCATACAGTAAGCTTTTAAGGCAAGATAATGGATTGTATCTTACAAAGCTGCATGTGGCTAAGTACAAAGTTTTCCTCTGGAGGAAGAGCCTCTTTCTCTAAAGGATGTCTTCATATTTAGTGGATCAGAGGGTGGGATACAACCCTATGTGGGTCCCATGTGCTACCTAGACTGCTAGCGATCATTCTGTTTGGTGATCCTTATCCTTTATCAAACCTTATATTTATTTCCTTTCTGTTTTGTTATGTTCATCTTATTTGACATGCAGATTTATAAGCTACAGCACCAGTAGAGAAGCCTGTCTTGATAGGACACATCATGCAGGCACTGGAAGCCAACACAAAGTCTACTGGGGTGAGTGTTTGCTATTTATGCTAGTAACATGCAACATCAGAAATAAAGCAGTATACAGGAGCAATAAATTTACCTAAATGATATAGGGCTGCACTTTCTCTAGGTTCATAACCTGAGGTTGCTTTTAAATGCATGTCTGCAGGTGTATGCTCAGGTAAATTCTATTAAATAAATACAAAGAAGAGTTGGTTTTTATATCCCGCTCTTCACTACCTGAAGGAGTCTCAGAGTGGCTTACAATTGCCTTCCCTTCCTCTTCTACAACAGAGCTCTGAGAGAACTGTGACTGACCCGAGGTCACCCAGCTGGCTTAATGTGGAGGAGTGGTGAATCAGACCTGGTTGGTTTCTTCATTTACAGTGGAATCCTTAACATGGTTACATCCTTTAAAGTCCGTTGGACTTCAGTGGATTTAGAAGAATGTTGTTCTGCCTAGGGTTGTGCTGCTAGTAGTTGATTTTATGCTGTTGCTTTTTGTTGTCGCTTGAGTGTTTTAATTGTGATTTGATTTCTGGAAGATTCCCCAAGAGTTTCTAACAAAGGATATGGAATTCTTTAAAAATATTAAGGAGCTGTGGTGGCTCAAGTGGTTAAGACGCTGAACTGCAGGCTGTGGGAGGTTGGTAGTTCAGCAGTTCAAGACCCGGGTGCTACATGATGGAGTGAGCTCTCATCTCTAGTTCCAGCTCTTGCCAACCTAGCAGTTCGAAAGCAAGAAATTGCAAGTAGATAAACAGGTACCACTTTGGTGGGAAGGAAACAGCATTCCGTGCGCCTTGGTGTTTAGTCATGCCGGCCACATGACCACGGAAACGTCTTCGGACAGCTTTGGCTCTTCGGCTTTGAAACGGAGATGAGCACCGCAACCCTAGAGTCGGATTCGACTGGCTTTCGAGCAAGGGAACCTTTACCTTTACCTAAAAACATTAAATAAATATTTAGAAGGAAATCTGTTGTTCTTTTGGTGTGCAGAACATGTGTTTAATTCTAATTTGAATAATGGCATATGAATTGGATAGAGTCATTTAAACATTTTTTAAAATGGACTTTATTGTCCGTCAACATGTTAAGTTGATTTTTTATTGTGGACTTCCATAGATAAATGGCAGTGAGCATAGACTTGATTCGTCATTCAAAAATTATCAAAGATTAAAGCAATGTAAACATTTTTACACTTCAGCTAATGTTCTTTATTTGTTTGCTACAAGTGAGGGACCCACAAGGACTTGCAGGGACTTTATTCTCTGCTTCCTCTCCTCTTTCTGTGGATCTACTTGGCTGCCCTCCCTCTGCTCCATAGCTGCTTCCCTTCATAAACACCCTGTGCTCTTTCCTGCTATACCCCAGCCATTCTTTTCTCCCCAGTAACCCCCTCTTGCTCCCTTACCATTCCCCCTTGCTTTTTGCATCACTCCCCCCAGTTTCCTTCCCAACCACCTAGCCGCCGCGCCCCCCGCCCCCCGTTTCTGGTTGGTTCTCCTTGTCCCTCCTTGCATGCCCCATAGGTTTTGTTTCCCTCTCCTCTCCCCATTCTTTCTCCCATCCCCTTACATACCTTCTTCTTCTGTTGTTGGGTGTCATTTTGGGTTGATTGAGCACCCGCCCAAACATGGGATATTAGCATGATATTCTGTCATGGAAGATAAGACATTTGTTAATTTTATTATTCATGCACAAAGCCAAGATTTTAATATGAGGAGGGATGGAGTATTGGCAGCAATCCATGAAACCTTGAAAGAGGGTTTCCAGAGGTCCAGGTTAATTAACAAGCTTCTTCTTTCTGTTTTCATCTGGGCCTCCTTTGAGGATCTTAAAAGGATTAATATGAAAGAAAAAAAAGATTCTTAGCATGAAATGTAGTAATTGTCCATTCAGTAGAGCTAATTAGATACCAGGGTGAATTAAATAAGTTTGTCCAGATGTCTCATTAAATTGAAAGTATTTGTTTAAACATTATCTGTAATATTATGGGTTAGGTTAAGTCACTTATCTTTGTGCATCTAAATTCATTCAAGGGTTTATTGGTTGGTAATCTGAATAATAATTTTTGTACCACATTTACAATAGAAGTGTTTGTATCCTGTGCTGGCACATTTTTTTTGCCAAATAAAGTTATAATTAAGCAAAGTAAAAGTACAAAAAGAAATGATGTTGGACAAATGTCTTACCAATACAGAACCAGGTATCCAAATAAAATATAGAGAGAGTCAGGAAATATTTCTGTACAAATGAAATAATAAAACATGTATTTATTTGTGGTATTTGTAATGTATTGGAACAATTACATGAATCACCTCATTAGACTCCCATGTTAAGCTTCGAGCCAAGCTAGGGCTCCTCTGACCGAACTTCCTATTGGTCGCTTTGTAACAGCGACCAATCAGAACAGTACTATTCCCTGGGAGGGAAAGACTCCCATTGGTCCTTAACTGAGCAATCTCATTGGTTGTTATTTGTAAATAGGCGTGGCTACATTAGCCCGGTTATGTTTAAAAGGAGCATAGCTCCCACAGTTTGTTGTTCTGGTTTCTTACTGAGTTGAGTGTTTGTTCGTTACTTCCAATAAAGCTGAATCACTTGCTGAATCACTCTAAGAGTCCTTTGTTAGTGCGATCTAACAGTATTTATATACCGTTTTTTTATAAAATAAAGCTTGCCAATCATCAAATGGCTCCCAAGAGATACTTGCACTGTGCAAGCTGCAGTGATAGCTTTTGTCCACTTGCATCAGAACAGTGACTTCACCCTAAGCAAAATGATGTTGATCTTCCTGTGTACAACACAGTGCTGTCAAGATAATTTGGACAGGAGAGTGGAGTTGTCCTCTTACAATTTATTTTCCAGACTATTTAATGGTCCTGTAGGCAGAAAGGAACAGAAACACAACTCACAGTAGAATAGGAGAAAGCACAAAAGTAATATAAACAATGTGTTCACCCAATTATTTCAGCCCATACTCCAAAACACTTGATTAGATCTTTTATTACACTTCAGCAAATGTGCCAGATCTATGTCACAAAAATAAAAAGTGAACTGTACCGAGAAGTCACACAATATGGCCCACATATCAAAGTATTATTATTTGCTAGCATAGAAAGCTTTGAGGCTTTTGTTATAATGCATAGGCTCACATCAGACCTGGATGTGACTATGGATGTGACTGCTTGCAATTCTACTTTTTTAGAAAAATTAAAACTATATTGCTTGGAATTTTTGCCAGTATTCATCCTTTAAAAATATTTTGGAAGATATTAAAATTACTTAATCTATTAGGCCAGATTAAACAGTATGCTGGGAAATACATGAATAGATCTTTCCAGTGTCTTTATTAGTAAATAGCAGCTATGGGAAACTCTGATTTGGATTGAGGCCGTTATGCGAGGGAAGAGGGGGTTAAGCTTTTCCACCATGCCATTTTTCCAACCTTGAGCACTTCCGCAACTACTGTTCTCCGTGAAACAAAGAGGTGGCCTTTCATTGTTATGTTTCCCACCATGGGGCAAA
>NW_015170342.1:76173-101010 GCF_001447785.1 Gekko japonicus | reverse complement strand
AAAATCTCCCCCCCCTGCAGCAGCTATTTACTAGCAGAAAAAGCACCCAAAAGTTCTGGATATAGTTTGGGCCCCAGTTTCACAACAAATTATATATAGCTCAGAATTCTGTAATCTTCCATAACAGGTCACAATCTTAATATATTTCATATAAGGGAGATTGATAAACATGGTGCTACCATTACCTAGGGATACAGGGATGCCGTGTTGGGTCTTGCAGTACAGCTACAAAATGCAACTTTTTTCTTTGTTCACAAGCATTAGTGGTTTCTAGTATACAAATTCAGATAAAATAGTTTGTCATCCTTGTTGTATTGTTTCTTCTTTTAAGGCAAAAACCAAACCAGAACCAGTGGAGGTTTTTTGCATGCTGCATATAAAAATGCAAAGGAGACTACAGTTGCTTTGATCCGCCCATTTGCCTTGACTGTAAAAAGATCAGTGTAAACATTAACTGTAGTAAACCGAAGACAATCAGCAATTCAGTCATCATGCCTAATCTTTATTAGAGCCTTATCTTTCAGAAGCATTTGGCAATAACCAAGCCAAGTACATTTCAGAAGAAACCCATAGCTGCTCATCTGGTTTTTATATTTGGAAAAAAATACCTCCCAGTTCACAAAAGAAGAGCTGAATTGATCTTCCCACTACTGAATGCGTGTTTATTGATTGCTAAAGTACACAAAGTAGCATCACATAAAGGTCACTGAGATCAACTGGACATTTTTTAATCACAGTTAGGTATAAATAAAGTTAAATTTTTAGTGCCAGAATCTCAACCCTGTTTAGTACTTCTGAGCTTTATTAAATCTATTTTGCACCCACTGTTCTTTGTAGGGTGTGCTCGCAAATGTGTTTCATAAATGCCCAATGCTGTCTGCATACTGGTAGTGCAGGTAGTAAATGTTACTGTTTGTGTCTGAGTTGCAACTATTCTATAATTTATGTATTACTTATTTATGTGATTTATTTGTACCCCGCCTTTTTCCCCAGTGGGGACCCAAAGCGGCTTACATTGTTTTCTCCTCTATTTTATCCTCACAACAACCATGTGAGGTAGACTAGACTGAGAGTGTGTGACTAACCCAAGGTCACCCAGCAAGTTTCCATGGCACAAGTGGGGATTTAAACCCAGATATTCCAGATGCTAGCCCAACATTCTTAACCACTACACCACAAAGTGCAACCAAGATGAGACTGACCATTCTATTAAATATTTGTAAACTGTTACGGTGAGTTTACTAACACAATAGCTTAAAACATCAGACTAAGCTATTGTAGTCAATGGCCCCTGCCACACAGCAGGGGAAAAGCCTCGTAAGGCGCGGCTTTTAAAAGCCGCGCCAACGTTGAGACGCCGCGGCGGGATCCCACGGATCCCCTGGCTGCGGCGCCTTTTCTCCCCGGCGCGATCAAACGCCGGGGAGAAAACAGAGGTCGGACGCCTAGCCGGCCGAACTGCGCATGTTGGAGCATGCGCAGTTCGGCTCCGGCCCGGGGTTGTGCCGGTCGGTGCAAAGACGCACCGGCGATCAAACGCCCGGCTTGACGCGCCGCTTCCACTTGAACCACCGAGGTAGGTGGTTGCAAGTTGAGGCGCATTTTGCCGGGAAAGGGCCAGTTCGGGGACGGTATCACGACGCTTCCCAGATGTTCTGGTATGATCGCGCCGGTTTGATCCGCCCCCGAACTGTCCCGCTCCCGGGCCAAATCGCCTCGTGTGAACGGGACCAATGAATGCAATAGTCAGTTGGAGAAGAGACCTCCATCATATGTAACTGGCTGTGGAGGAGGAAGAGTGGCTTAAGCTGTGATCCTTGGTGAATAGTAGGAGTGCTATACATCCACAACACTTTATTTTCATATGTGACATTTTGAACTCCATTGCCATTTAAAGTACCACCTTGTTAAAGAAATTCTAACTTTCTCCTGATGTTGAGAAGGTCTTTCTCTGCCTCACTTCGAGCAGCACATTTCCCTGTGAGTAAAGTTACACATAAACAGCCACAGTAATAGGCTGTTTGAGGCAGCAAGCTGCCCTTGCATGTTCAAGGAAATAATTGCTCACACAAACCTGCAAGCAATGTGTGCTGATGCAAGTACGTAAGGAACTGTGTCTTCTTGAAGGAAAACTGAAAACAACCTTCATGCCTTCCTTGTTTTAAAAATATTTTTAAGACTTGGTGTGAAAATAGCTGTTTGCACATATTCAAGGCCCAATTTTAAATACAAACCAGCCGCGCATTTCAGAGCCCATGTTTTTTTTGTCTTTGAACATAAATGAAGATACTGAATGGTCAGCACCTGACACAGTCAATATCCAGCAGTCTGTGTTAAATGAAATTGTTCGGTGATGCTTTGAGTTGGAAGACACAGGGTAGTTAATTAATTCACACCTGACTTCTTGTTAATACAGTCTATCAGTGTGATCCAGTTGAAACCTGCTGACACTTGCTCCCTTCTGAAAATTCCATATCCCATTACTTGCTAAGTTAGTAAGCAACAGAAAATGGCTGGCTGGGTAGAGGTAGAGAGAAGAACTCTGAAAAAGGAGGTTCCAGTTTGTTCTAGGGAAGGGGAGATCCACAATCCTTGAGTAAAAACAATGAATGAAGGATTCCCAAGGCCTGACAAAGCGGGGAGGGCCTGTGTGTGAGGAACCCTGACATGGTGTGGGGAGGGAGCAGAGCTGTGGATCCAGGAACCACAGGGCAAGTATCTTGAGCAAGGGTGTAGACTTTCCAATTTCCCAGGGGGGCTGGGGCTGGCCAGAGGCATTGCTGTGCTAGGAGCAAGGGTGGCCCCCGGGGGAGGCTGAGAACCTTCCTGAAAATTTCGGCGGGGGCTGATGCCCCCCCCCATGAAGATTACGCCTATGATCTTGAGAGGAACAGCCATCTAATCATAGCAACTCCTGGTGATGAAGCACCATCTCCAGGATTTTTGCTACATATATGAGGGACAATCAAGATGCTAATCTGACATTTGGCATCACTAGTGTTCTAACAGTGTATGTGTGGCTGGGCTAGTCATTCTTTGATTCATACAGATTTTAACCTACATGTAACATTGTAAGGTTTGGGCGAAAAAGAAGGAGGTGTGTTAATCAGATACTTAATCAGAAAGTAATTTTATAGGCATAACCATAATAAAGAATAAAAGGGGGGAAGGAACAAAACAAAACCACCACCCCTTGATGCTTTTAATCCTATCAAGGAGAAATTATGGGGACCTGTAAGACTTTCCCAGTCATGCTGGAAGCGGTTTGGTGGGGTGTGTGACTTTCACTGGGAAAGGGGGGCATGCAGAAGGAGTTAAATTGCAGTATAAGATGTTATTTGTCCCACCTTCCTCCAAGGAGTCCAGGGCCACATACATGGTTTTCCTCCATTTTTTTCCCGCAGAACAACCCTGTGAGGTAGGTTATGCTGAGAGAGAGAGTGACTGGTCTTGTCTGAGGTTACCAGTGGGCTTCATGACAGAATGGGGGTTGGAACCTGGGTCTCCCACATTCCTGGCCTGACCTTGTGTTATCTTTTTTTTCAATCTTTTATAAATAAACTAAAATAATTTTAGTTATACTAATAAAAATCCTGGTTTCCCCCCACTGTTTTGGGATGAACCCCAACTGCCAAGGCTGTTCATCCTCCTAAGGATGTTGTTGTTGTTGTTCAGTCGCACAGTCAAGTCCGACTCTTCGCGACCCATGGATCAGATCCCGCCAGGCCCTCCTGTCTTCTGCCGTCCTCTGAAGTTGGCTGAATTTCATGTTCGTTGCATCTATGACACTGTCTAACCATCTCATCCTTTGCCGTCCCTGTCTTCTTTGACCTGCAATCTTTCCCAGCATCAGGGTCTTCTCCAGTGAGTGCTCCCTTCTCATTTGGTGGCAAAAGTATTTCAGCTTCAGTTTCATTATCTGGCCTTCCATGGAACAGTCAGGGTTGATTTCTTTTAGGATTGACTGATTTGATCTTCTTGCAGTCCAAGGGACTCTCAAGAGTCTTCTCCAGCACCATAGTTCAAAAGAATCTATTCTTCGGCGCTCGGCCTTCCTTATAGCCCAACTCTCGCAGCCATACATGACTACTGGGAATACCATTGCTTTGACCATGCGGACTTTTGTTGGCAGGGAGATGTCTCTACTTTTTATCATGCTGTTTAGGTTCGCTATCGCTTTCCTCCCAAGGAGCAGGCGTCTTTTAATTTCTAAAGATACCTCAGCCATATAGAGAGAGGCTATCACAAATGTTCCAGAAAGATGTTGCTGTCACCTTCAGATCTCATTGATGTGTTTGTATTCACCTGCTCCCTATGCTTTCAGTGCTTTACAGGACCCACAAGAGACAAAGCTTTTTCACCGTAGTTTCTATCATTTATTTCAGACCCGCAGGCCATAGAGCTCCCAAATGTCAAAGAATCTAACCTCACAGGGTCCTACATAAATCATTCTGGTTTGGCAGAAGAACTTGCATTCCTCCAAGAAATTTGCCCCCTTAAACAATGGAGAGAATGGTGCTGCTTGCATTCTTGCAGTCCTTAATAACACTTCAGTCAGTAATGCTGAATCCATCTGTAATCCTGTCCAAGTGAACCAAGTGAGCCTTTCTTTGCATCATTATTTATTTAAATAAGTTCCAAGGCTCATGGCAAACCCGAATCATAATCTTAAAATAAAAACACCCGAAGAGTTTTGTTAAAACACACATATACCAGCTGCTAAAGAACCCTCTGATGATCCCTGGCTGCAAAACAGAGATTTTAGGATGGCTTTGAACATCAGTGAAGTACTATCAGCCAGAACCCTCGACCCTTCCCTCATTTGGCTAGCCATTCTTGTAACATTCAAAGGGGAACTTGTTTGTCTTTCATGGTCAGGTATGAAAGCTAACCTTGCCTTAGAAATGGGTGCAGGTGTGGGGAGGGGGCCAAGGATAAAGCTCCAGGCTTGTTAGGTCACTTGCATGCCCCTTGGGGGGAGAAGAAAGGAGAAATCACTTTGTTCCTGTTTTATGCTGTCTGTGCATCAACTCTCATCTACTTTCCCAAAACGTTTAAGGGAGGGTGGAATTCTAATTTGGGGAACAAAGAGTCTGCCCTCATTCCCCAGAAGCAGAGGTACTGCAACAACAATCAGATTGGGGTGGGGTGGAAAGAGAACACATGGGCTGAATCTCTAGCTCTTCCTCAGCATACTAAATTGTAGTTTAACCAGAAAAGGAGGGGGCAGGAGGATGCTCCTTCCTCATCATCTTGATTATCACGATGAAGAGCAAAAGTTGATAAAGATTTTAGAAAGACATCATCCATATCTGCTGTTGGAACTGCTTCTCACAAATTTGGCCTTTTAAGGGGTGGGGGCAGAACAATATTTTTCAGCAAAATCTGTGAAACCAGGGCTCTCCATGGAGCTCATTGCTTAGAAGAATCCAGGGAACCAGTAAGTGTCATCTTTGTGTGCTTTCAGTATTGTACAGATCACGAAACTTGTGTATAGATCTCGTGCTCTGTTTAATTGGGGCTTATTGTGGTCATCCGTTAAAGGGAAAGGTTTGGCTCTACCAGGTTTTTTGTGGGTGGAAGAGGCGTAAAAAGGCTATGCTGGGAGTTGTGGGATCTGTGTGGATGAAAGCGATGTGGGACAGGGACTGAAGTGAGGAGGGGAATCAGGCAAGATCTGGGAGAAAAGCTGGTAGATTTCAACAAAATGTTGGGGGGGGGATGATTTGAGAGTTCTCACATTAGATATTCATTCTGTGTATAAGGTACAAAAGAATAAGCCATGCTCAGTAGAAATACTGCAAGACCAAAAGGGACTGTAACAACTGTTGAGCAGCTTAGACCTGTGGTCACACGGTCATTTTGATCAGGTTTCACAACTGTTCCCTACCACATTTAAAAGGGCTGATCTGACTGCTGATTCTGTCTCCCATATCGAAGCAGACTCACCCCTGCAATCCTCCCAGTTTTCTAGCATGTTTTCCAACACTGGAAAAATCGAGTACTTTCCTTCTACTTGTGCTGTGAATCTGCAATTTCTCCTATCTGGACAGCCATCTCTCGCTATGAATGCGATTAGGTCATCTGTACGTCCTTGCGGTAGCCCCCCCCCCCGCTTTCACCGTTGTGCACATGACCAATCCTGTGCTGAATATATTAAATGCATGAACACTCAAGCACACATAGACCAGCGCTTGGTTGTATGTTAGTAGTTCATTTTGTTCACTGTTTGGGGGGGAAACACTGCATCCAAGCGGGAACCATGATTTACACATGCACATATGTGTGCATGCACATGCACAAAGAAATCTTTTTTAAAAAATTGTGCCGTGCCTGGAGCCTTGTCACAAAATGCAGGCGGTTGGGCAAGGGATGTGCGATCATCCGAACCCGCTAAAAAATATCCCCGATCAAATCTGCAGCAGGAACAAATCGCAGTAAGCTTGCCGTGTGACCACACCCCTATTTAGAAAAGGAATGAAAAAGAATATTGTATACAATTAAAATGTACATATCAATACATCTAACAGTAAGCATGGCTCATCCTGCAGATACTGAAATCCATGGATTGGGGCCGTATTGACAGAAGGGAAATTTTCCTCCAAATGTGAAGGACTGCCACTGATGCAGCAGCACCGGAGGTGGGTGGATGAAGCCACCCCCCTCCCCCAGCCCACCATCGCCCCCTCAGCTGCTGGACCCAGGGTGGGTGATGGTGGAGCAAAATCCCTCTGCAAGTTTCTTGGTGGGTGAGGAGAGGAAGGGAGTGGCAAGCTGCCTGGGAAGTGTTTGGCCCAGTGGGGGGGGGGGGACTACCACCCACATGAGTCCCCTTGTGAGATATTGTAAGGAGCTTTCTTGGAAATCAGACAAATGTTATAAAGGCATTTTAAAAAATGAAATCAGATTTTTATCCGGAATAATTTCAATATCATTACATTGTTTCTGACAGCAGATTACTGTTAATTTTTATTGTAATTTTAAAATAATTCAAATTTCTAAACCTCGTTTTGTATATTGCAGTTGTGTTTGAATACATACAGTCTTTAATCCTGAACTGCTTCTTCCCGATAGCATAATGCACTTGGAACTTTGCATGCCCTATTAAAAGTAATGGAAGTGGCACATGTGCAGTGCACTTTACATAGTTACAAATGCATATAGCAGAGTTATAGAAAGCTGCGATGCTAAAGGAAGATCCCAGAATGGTAATGACAGAAATATGATAAATGATGTTAATATTGCATTACAACAGATGTCATGACTAAAATAAAACTCAGCAGAAAAAAGTTCACAACAACATCTAAATAATGAATTCTAAAATACGGTGCTGTACATGATCAATTAGAAAGCATTGATAACTTGACCAGCCCGGAGGGATAGGTAGCCCTTCTGCAGAGGGTGAGATCAATGCTTTACCTTTTTCAAAACTTTAATACACACATGTCTGGTACAATCATTATTTTATGTGTAGCCACAACAGTTATAAAAAGGCCACAAGTCTTGCATTATGGGAAGAACAGAGAAGGAAAGAAAAATCTCCCAAGATGAATGGGGAAGGTTGATAAAATACATACAACAATGGTTTTCAGTTTCAGTGGTATGCCTACCTGAAATTTCCCCACCATCTTTCAAATATAATTTTCAGACTATTGCTTTTTTCACTGGTCTTCTCCAGTGAGTGCTCCCTTCTCATTTGGTGGCCAAAGTATTTGAGCTTCAGTTTCATTATCTGGCCTTCCAGGGAACAGTCATGGTTAGCTTCTTTTAGGGTTGACTGATTTGATCTTCTTGCAGTCCAAGGGACTCTCAAGAGTCTTCTCCAGCACCATAGTTCAAAAGAATCTATTCTTCGGTGCTCGGCCTTCCTTATAGTCCAACTCTCACAGCCATACATGACTACTGGGAATACCATTGCTTTAACCATGCGGACTTTTGTTGGCAGGATGATGTCTCTACTTTTTATCATGCTATTTAGGTTCGCCATCGCTTTCCTCCCAAGGAGCAGGCGTCTTTTAATTTCATGGCTGCTGTCACAGTCTGCGGTGATCTGGGATCCCAGGAACGTGAAGTCTGTCACTACTTCCACGACTTCCCCTTCTATTTGCCAAGGAGCAATGGGGCCGGATGCCATGATCTTAGTTTTTTTGATGTTGCGCTTCAAGCCCATTTTTGCGCTCTCCTCTTTTATCCTGAGTAAGAGGCTCTTTAGGTCCTCTTCAGATTCTGCCATAAGAGTGGTATCGTCTGCATATCTGAGGTTGTTGATCTTTTCCCCACCAATCTTAATTCCCGCTTGTGATTCATCCAGGCCAGCATTTCGCATGATGTACTCTGCATATATATTAAATAAGCAAGGTGACAGTATACATCCTTGTCGTACTCCTTTTCCTATGCTGAACCAATCAGTTGTTCCGTATCCGGTTCTAACTGTCGCTTCTTGGCCCTTATACAGGTTTCTCAAGAGACATGTGAGGTGGTCTGGTACTCCCATCTCTTTAAGGACCTGCCATAGTTTGTTGTGATCCACACAGTCAAAGGCTTTAGCATAGTCAATGAAGCAGAAGTAGATGTTTTTCTGGTACTCTCTTGCTTTCTCCATAATCCAGCGAATGTTGGCAATTTGATCTCTAGTTCCTCTACCTCTTCGAAACCCAGCTTGTACTTCTGGCAGTTCTCTATCCACGTACTGTTGAAGCCTAGCTTGTAGGATCTTGAGCATGACCTTGCTAGCGTGTGATATGAGTGCAATTGTGCGATAGTTTGAACATTCCTTGGCATTGCCCTTCTTTGGGATTGGAATGTATACTGATCTTTTCCAATCCTGTGGCCACTGTTGCGTTTTCCAAATTTGCTGGCAAATTGCGTGCAGCACTTTAACAGCATCATCTTCTAAGACTTTGAATAGCTCAGCTGGGATACCATCACCTCCACTAGCTTTGTTGTTAGTAATGCTTTCTAAGGCCCATTTAACTTCACATTCCAGGATGTCTGGCTCGAGGTCAGTGATTATACCGTCGTGGTTGTCAAGGACATCGAGGTCTTTCTTGTATAGTTCTTCTGTGTATTCTTGCCATCTTTTCCTAATCTCTTCTGCTTCTGTTAGGTCCCTACCGTTTTTGTCCTTTATCATGGCAAGCTTGGCATGGAACGCTCCCTTGATTTCTCCAATTTTTTTGAAGAGATCTCTAGTCCTTCCCATTCTATTGCTTTCCTCTATTACTTTGCATTGTTCATTCAGGAAGGTCTCCTTATCTCTCCTTGCTGTTTTCTGGAAATCTGCATTCAGTTGGGTAAATCTTTCCTTTTCACCTTTGCCTTTCGCTTTCCTTCTTTCCTCTGCTATTTGTAAAGCCTCATCAGACAGCCACTTTGCTTTCTTGCATTTCTTTTTCTTTGGGATGGTGGTGATTGCTGCCTCCTGTACAATGTCACGAACCTCCGTCCATAGTTCTTCAGGCACTCTATCTTTCAAAACTAGACCCTTGAATCTATTCTTCACCTCACCTGTATATTCATCAGGGATACGATCTAGGCCAAACCTGAATGGCCTAGTGGTTTTCCCAATTTTCTTCAGTTTAAGTCTGAATTTTGCAATGAGTAGCTCATTATCTGAGCCACAGTCAGCTCCAGGTCTTGTTTTTACTGACTGGATAGAGCTTCTCCATCTTTGACTGCAAATTATATAATCAATCTGATTTCGGTGTTGCCCATCTGGTGATGTCCATGTGTAGAGTCGCCTCTTAGGTTGTTGGAAAAGGGTGTTTGCTGTAGTCTCTAGATGCCTCCAAAAATGACTGGAGAACCTTTCTTGTTCCATGTCGCAGAGGTAGATATGTTCAAACAGAAATATTTACTCTTAACAGATGCATATAAAAAATTCAACATGAGAGATGCATTGGTGAAAATCATCACCTGTTGAATTTCTGCATATTGTGCAGCTGTTAATATTGAAAGGTGGTGACTACAGATACCAAGTTGAGTCAGAGGTGCCTTGAGAAGTGGTTCAGTAAAACAGTCCAGATGACTCAAGTGAGTCAGTCAATATAGTTCAGGACAGTGGGGCTAGTGAGAAGCTATTCAGGCTGCACAGGACATCAGGTCGTAGTGGGGTGAGGGTGGAAAGGAAAATGTCAAATAGAACAGCAAGAGGTAAATGTCTGTTGATAGGGTAGAGGGGGAAAAGTACATCCTTTTACATAATAATCAACCTGGATTAATTCACAATCCTGTTGGAGGCAGTAGTTACCATTCAGTCCGACTTTTGAATATTTCAAGGCCTTGTATTGCCTGGAGAACTAAGGACATCACAGTCTAGAAGATTGGCTACCAGGACTGTGAGCTGAAGCAACTGGAAGAAATCTTGAGCCACAGCTATGGGGTGGGGGGGGGGGGGCGCGACAAGTTCCTGGTATCTCAGAGAAGTATAGCTAAGGCTTTCCATCTGTCAGGTCCAACAGTCAAACAAATGGAGCACAGTCTTCCAAGAAGCATATACTTTATTGTCAGTACTATTGGTCAGAAACACAAACACTGTTAGGAATGAGTAAAAAGGGAAAGCTTACTGAGATATACAGAGTTCAAATGACCTCCCCCCACCCCCACCCCCTTGGCCAATCGGCCATGTCCTATGGGTTTTTGTTGCTCTGGAAAGCGAGGTTATTGTGATACCTCAACACCTTTATAAATGTCTAATTACAGCTTACAGTACAATCCTAAAGAGAGTCGCATCCTTGTAACTCAAATGACTTCAATGGACTTGGAAGGGTGTAACTCTGCTTATCCCTGACCTGCTGGATAGCCCAGGCTAGTCCAATGTCATCAGATCTCTGACGCTAAGGAGGGGCAGCCCTGGTTAGTACGTGGGTGGAAGACCACCAAGGAAGTCCATGGTTGTGATGTGGAGGCTGGCAATGGCAAACCACCTCTGAATGTCTCTTGCCTTGAAAACCCCATGGGGGTTGCCATAAGTCAGCTGTGAGCTGACAGCAAAAATACACCCACCCACCCCTCTGCTTAGGCTTGCACTGCTAATTTCACAGCGTAACCTTTTGTTTAGCAAACCACTGTCAATTGCTGATGGGCTGAGGGCAGAGTTGTAGTCCAAAAGTGTAGACCCAAGTGAGTACAAATAAGATCATTTATCAAACTTCTTTTCTTTCCCCACTGATCCCCAGCAAGTGTATCATTTATATATACTCATACATTTTTTCTTTGAAACTGTTGAAGCAGCTTATATTTTCTCTTCAAATTTTTATTTCCTTGCTTGAAGTGTTCCACTTCAAGACAATACACATGAGAACAGTTACAGAGAAGTATGTTCAAAGCACATTTTTCTTTATTATCATGACAAGTCTGAAAAGCACCCTGTGATTTGACATCATTTGGGAAAGGGAGAAAGTGCACTTGCCAGACAGCATAAAGGACCTAAGCTTTATTGCCTGAGCAATGAGTCTGATGATAAAAGCCAACTGGATAATCCTGTTGAACTATACATATCCTTTTCGTTACTTCCCAGCACACGTGTGTGTGTGAATGTGCTTACACAGAGACACTCAACACTTTGGCTTAGTCTCTACAAATCAAATTTATATTGCACAGAAGAGTCTCAGTGTTTTAAGTTTGGCAACACATTAATCAAGCTTTTCACATTTAATTGTGAATCAAGCATCAGGACATGACAGTAACAATTAGATTCTGGACCAATAACACCTTAGAGACCAACAAGATTTTCAGGGTATAAACTTTCGAGAGTCAAAGCTTTTGTGAAGAGAGAGCTTTGATGCTTGAAAACTTATGCCCTAAAATTTTTGTTGGTCTCTAAGGCACTACTGGACCCAAATCCAATGAGAATAATTAAGCAAACTTTCATTTTCTATTCCAAGGAATATATATCAAGGGATAAATGAAAGGGAAAGGCCAATTATGATGACTACATATCAGAGAATGGCTGAGGCAGTAGTTCAGTGAGGATGAAAATATAGATGGCTAAAAACCTCGTATATTGCTTTATAAGAGCTTTTGTAGTACTTGTTCACTTATATTCAATCCCAGAAGAACAGGTTAATTGCTGAACCAACTGGTGCTGTTTTTTTCTTTCTTACAGCTCCCTCCCCCACCTCAGTAATATCTTACCCTTTGTAAACATTTCTTCTTCCCTGAGAAGGGAAATTAAGGCCCCAGTCACATGAGCAAGGTAATGGGGGGGGGGATGAGGCTTTTTGCCCCAGGGAGCAAAATGAAGTGCGGTAGCTCGATCAGACTTTCCTCTGAGGCTCTGTGCTCAGGCCGTCAGTCGCCGATCACACGCTGATGGTGAAGCATGGCAAAGAAGGGGGGGAAGAAAGAAGCGGCATGGCGCGATCACACATGCGGCGATCGCAAGCCGCCACTTCCTGATCAGACAGGCATTTTTTCCCCAAACCGGAGTTCCCACATGCGCAGTTCCACGTTCGTGCGCATACCACGGAGGCCTTTTTAAAAATCCGGTGTGAGACGGGATGCAGACGGGCACCAGATGCGATGGGATACCAGCACTTCCACGATCTGACGCCCGCCTGCGCCCCAATTTCCCAGAAAATACCGCACTTTCCCAGGTATCTTTTTACTTCACATCTTTGGCGGGGCGATACGGGTTGCCGTCGGGTGCAGGACACTTGCCGGATGTTCCCATGTGATTACGCCCGTAAAATCCGTCTGGCATTCGTCCCTATCGCGCAGCTAATTCTGTGTGTGACCGGAACCTAAGTAGACCAAAAGCTGCTTTCAATCCAATCTAGTCAGTTTCAGGATCACTTTTACTTCTAAGAGGCAACTATTAATAGTAAAGCGTCTCCCCTGCCCTGTTACCCCATCAAGGTATATTGCTTCCCGCATAACATTTGTATAGTTATCAAGCAACCAGTGCTTGATTGTACCATCACTACTTTGTGGAAGCAACTGCTCTTTTGCAGCTTCTGTGTACAAGTGTGATTCTAGCTGCCTCACAGAACCAACTTAAGTCCTGCAGACCAGCAGCATTTTTCAGTCAGTACTAAAGCCTTGCCTTGTATTCCCACCATGTCCTGCTGCTAGCTCGGACAATCTCCTAACTCTCTGGGAACAGACCAGGCAGTTCACAGTCATCTGCCCCCCTGCACCTCCAAGCTCTGCTATGGGAAAGTGCTGCCCTGCTAAATCCCATCTAGCTCCCCTCAATTAGGCAGAGTGCCCTGACTGCCTCCCATTTGTCTTGCCGTCTGCAGAAGTTTTTCTACATGCAATCTTTCTTCTGCCTTTGGTACAATTGTGTGATGATGATTACCTTGACTCCTGATCCCATGTCCTCATCCCTAATCTCCATTCCTTCCTCTTTCTTAAGAATGGAAGAAACTCCATTTTAATTTGTACTAGTCTGGCTACTGGGCTTTGCCCCCTACACTCTGTGCATGCTCTGATATCACTCAGTAAGGTTATCCTTGATACAAAGCAACAGTTAACTGTTTTTCCTCTATAGGTTTCCTTCGCAGAGAACTCAGCACGGCTCATTCTTCAAGATTTCAGCTTGGGGTTACAGCTTGTTTCTGTATTAAACCTGCAATAAATAAAAATCTAGTGGCAGCATGTTGAGATCCTATTTTTCCCTTTGCTGTTTTTTGAGACTGCCAGAAACTCCCCACCCTCCCCTTTCTCCCAGTCATCACAACACTCATTTGGATCCTCCTTTGTTGTGCGTGGTAGATAAAGATAGGAAAGCACATCATGGTGCCTGTACAGAGTAGTTGGTACAGGATTTCCTAAAAAGAAGTTTATTGCAGAAACCACATTGTTTGTAGGGATTATAAACTGTGGCCACTGCAGAAACCCGTTTGTTTTCCCACAAGACATGACAAAATATTCAGGGTCGGCCTGATTAGAGTTCTGCAGTGAACTGATATAAACAGGGTTTGTAGAGAGAATTAAAGAGTAAAGTCTTTTCCGCGAATGCATATTCTTTTAAAGAGATATTTCTGAATTTAAAACTAACATATGATGCCATGAAAAATGCCCATGTCCCATATGAATGTATAGCTTTTCCATCACTTTGTGAACACTAGAACATCAGAAACATTCTCAATCCATTTACACCTTTGTGGTTTGTTAATGACAGTCTGTAGGTGAGAGGGGGGAAATAGAGTACTTAAGGCTGGAAGCCAGTCATTAGTCTTTTTGTCAGCAGCAGTATCTCTGTGAACTTTGTAAGTAATTCATGTCATTCCTTCCCTGGTACCCCTCCACATAAAGGGACTATCCATTAAGTGTGATTCCTCATGGAGCTTTACAGTGAGCCAATGGATGACCAATATGGGACAAAAGAGGCTTGTAAGTATATGATAAATTGAAAAGCTGTTAAAATTTCCAATTAAATGAGAGGAGGAAGAGTCCCATATTGAAATGACATTTAATTCTTATTTCAAAGAGTAATAAATCATCGTTTTCTGTGTTTGGATATTAACTTAAATGGATATTATGGTCTTGAAGAAGCCTTTTGCTGAATTCAGCAGTATGCACCCTGTGAAAAACAGGCAAAAACTTCAGTTTCTTTTTAGAATAATATCTCTAAACTTGAAATTATCTTTGAGTAAACCTACGAAAATGGGAATCCAAGGCAATGTTAAATAGCAGATGTGCATTGCCATCCTAAGCAGAGTTACACGCTTCTAAACCCAAAGGCTTCAATCTTCTTAGAATGGTATAACTCTGCTTGGGAGGGTTCTCGTAGTTTCTTTAAAAAAATATTTAATACAATAAAAAGATATACATAGGGTTGTGCTGCAGCAAATGGCACTTGCAGCAAAATGTAAATGACAGAGTTCTGAATATCATAAGGTTCTTAAATGTTTGGGTAAGCACTGGTAGTTCCTTAAAAGTTTGCTTCACTCGATTATGTATGTTATGCCATTAAAGGTTAGAATTGAATTGAAAAGTTTGCTTCAGAATATTTTTTTTCAAATGTGCATGCAAGGATAAATCTTGCAGATTTAGAATAATTCAGAGTGATGCATCTACTCAGGTGTGAATCTACCACACTAGTCTAAATTTTCTCACAACAGAGAAACAAAGGCCCTGAAGTGTATTTTCTAAGTTAGAAAAGGAGGCAGAAAGAAGAATGCAGAAGAAGTCTCTTAAGGTAGAGAAGGAGGAGAGCCAAAGCAGTTTGCTGGTTCTTGCCCTGAAATCCCCAGCAAACGGTGCAATACATCAACATGAGACAGTCAGGTCCACTGGAGTGTATTAGAGTAGAAAGTTAGTAGGGCAAATCACTCTATCATCTGTTGCAATATTGCAGTGGTGTTTCTGACAAACCAACCAGCACAAACTAGTGGAGAAATGGCAATAAGCGTGCTTCCACATGTTGTGGAATTTTCTGATGATTGTATTGCTCACTATCACTATCCCATAGTCTGGTATACCTGTTTTAGATTAATCGAAAGCCAAATTTCTAAAACTACTCTTATATCCTGTCTTGCAAAACAAACATGAGGCTTATGGACCATTGAAGATTAAGGGGCAGTTCACATGTTACAAAGTCCATGTAGATTTCGGAAAGATTTGTTCTGGGAATTCCCTACTATGAACTTAATCCACAGCACTGTGGGACCCAAGTCTGGATTGGGACCATAGTGTGTGGATGGGGGGGGGGGGCTTAAACCTTCCCCTCCATCATTTTCCTAACCTGAAAGTCCTCTGGAGCTGTTATTTGCCTGTTGGGGAAATCTGCTTGTACGGATGGCTACGTGCAAGTGTGATGGACAAGTTAGGTTCTGCCTCTCCTTAAGAGCAGCCATTGGGAATGTTAGTGAGAGACGGCTGGAAAACAACAGCTGAAAACAGATGTTAAGAGAGTGGATGAGAGCTGTTGAGAGCTGTGTCTGGCCAAGTGAAGATGTGGTGAAGAGCAGCTTAAACCTGACCTTAAAAGTCAGTGTGAAACAGAAGATCCCAAATAGTGGAATAGGGAAACAGTTCAAATGTTCAATGGAAAAGAAATGTAACCTCTACCTGTCTTTCTTCAGTGTTACATTCAAACCATAAACAAGAGTTAACTTCTTGTTTGTTTAACCCTCCAGGCTGGTTATCTCAGGGAAAGAAGCACACACACACAAAGATTTTGGTCTATATATATTTGGGGGGTATAAATAAATGGTGGCAACATGTGAACTGAACAATGTTTGAGTCCCCAACCCCAATAACTCTGTGCAGTGTCTGAGTGAGGGGTGATTATTAAAGGGGGCTGGTCTAGCCTGTGTGCTAATGGTTCTGTGAGTGACAGAGAGGTCCTAAGTGGCAAATGGTAATATACATTTCAAAAGAGACAAGAAGGGTAGCAACTTTCTAGACTGGAACTCCTGTGTCAGGCCTCATTAAAGTCACACATCTGCCACATGGACTTTATAACATGAATCAGCTCTAAGGTTCCATTGACTCCTTGTCACCAAGTTTAATCCAGGGACTCTTTTCTGTTAAAGTTTCTCTATTGGAAAAAGACTTCCTTTAACAAAGAAAAACTTCTGATGGAGAAAAATTTCCACTGGAGAAAGTCTGTCTCCGTTAAAGGAAGTCTTTTGCCATCATAGGAAGGTGTCTTAGGTCCCATTTTAAAAGGAAAGGTTGGGTATACACATTGTAAATAAATAAATAAATCTGTGTAAGAGTTCACTGGACCTAAACATGCAGAAAGGATTGGATTCAACTCTATGGGTTGGATTCAGTGCAAAGATTGCAGATCCTCTTGGCCTTTTGGTGCCCAGCACAGATGCCATTTCTGACCCTGGGAAAGTTATGAAACATCAGCAACCATCAGCACCTTCCACTGATGAATTGCAGGATCCAAACAAACAGAACACCACAATACTGCTGTTGGTGCTACAGTAGCCTAATATGGCTACATGTCCAGCATTTGGCATCTTTAAGAAGTTATTTATCAAGAAATATCCTTCAGCATAGACCCACGTTGCGCCCCCACATGCCTGGGAAGAATGGAACTCTAGGGTTGCCAGGTCCCCCCTGGCCACCAGCAGGGGATGGGGGGGGGGTAGGTTTATGAGATCCAGCATTCATTTTCTCCAGGGAAAATGATCTTTGTAGTCTGGAGATGAACTGTAATTCCTGGGGATCTCCAGGTCCCACCTGGAGGCTGGTATCTCTATGGCATGCCCAGATGTCTGTCAACCAGACCTGGCAATGGGCACACAAAAAGTGTTGCCCTTACCACCAAAGTTGCTTTTCCCTCCAAGGCTGAAAAGATATAGAGACTGGATTATGAAATAGTTAGCTGAAGTACTAAATACAGTAGTGGCCGCAGATGTGAAGACCCTAATGGCACCAATAGACCGAAAAAGGGGTGCATAACAGTAGTCACGGTACACTGCCTCCAGAACCCTCTCTGCTCAGGAAACTGGAGGTTGCTCTAGAGGCCTCACAGCATTGCAGAATCAGTGGAGCAGTCTCCCATTTCCTGATTTTAATCCCAGTACAATAATTTAAAGGGACTGTAGATCACATCAATCTGTTACTGTCCTTATTTGAGCAACTACTCTTATACATGTCTTTGTCTGTAAGCGATGCCCATATATATGTGTGGTGAAGACAGTGTGGAACATTGGATAAACTAATTAACATGTACCACATCAGTAAGAATTCTGAGGATGAAGCTAATAGTTCTACATTATTCTTTTCCTTATGGCTTTCGCCAAAGATGGGCTGAGAATATTGAGTACATGTAAATTTACCTCAGCCAGGGTTAAAGTCCCTGAGCCTGACCTCATCAGATCTTGGAAGCTAAGCAGAGTCAGCTCTGGTTAATACTTGGAAGGGAGACAACCAAGGAGTTCCAGGGTCACTACACAGAAGCAGGGAATTGCAAACTTTTAGGGTCTCCATAAGTTGGCTGGGACTTGATGGGATGTTCCACCACCAGGTAGCTTGACAGTAGCCATTTTCCATGGGAAAACAGTGCAAGACTTCCCTTGCTCTGGTGTCCTCATTAAATCCCAACAGCAGTGGCTATATTTCAATTTTTGTTAATGTCATAAAAAGAACAGAGTTACATTTAACATTCATATCATTCCTCAGTTAAATGCAGAAACTGTGAGGCCCAAAGTGATTTTTTAAGCAGTGAAAACTAGCTGTAAGGCAAAAAAAAAGATCATTACAAAAAATATCTGGCAAAAAAGGTAATTACAAAAACACTACCACATCATTCTGAGATTTCCTTTTTGGAGAACAGTATAGCACTGCAGTGTTCCAAGAGGAAACAAGTATTAGGATAATATATGGCTTTTCAGATTTCTTTTTTCTTCTCAGGCTGTAAATGGATTTTTCAGCAGTTGGGCATTCATCTGGAAACATTCTAATAGCCTGGCCCTCAGATGGACTGTTCCAGCAGGTAAATGCTGAGCTCTGGGCAAAGCACCAGCTCTGGCAGCATGATTTTTGCAGGCACATATTCAGGATCAATGTGCCAGCATGTTACAGACAGCCCTTTCTGTGATCTCTATATTATCACATTACTACGCTAGCAATACAATAAATAGAACTGGTGCACATGCAAGACACCCTGGGAAAAGCAAGATTAAAATACTTCAGGATGTACTCTTTTATCACAAAGTGTTTGTGGAATTGTTCTCCAGAAGCCCAGTTCAACTAATGAACACTATGCAATGAGAGGGCATTAAAGGCTACATGCTCATCAGCTGCACAGAGTTGTTTAAAAAACACAAGAGAAATAATTCAAGGAAAATCTTAAACAACTGTGTCCCAAGCATCTGCATCAAAATGATCTCCTATCAAACTAGACTGAAAATTAGAATGAGCTCAGGCATAAACTGGATGAAAACAGCCGGAGAATTTGTTAATCACAAAAGGCAAAGTCCACCATGTTAAAACTGATGGTAATAAATTGGTGCTTTGTCCCTTGTGCAAAAGCTTTTTCACTGCCAACAAGCATTGCTAAGTCTTATGGTTAGCTAATGAAATGACAAAAACTACAAACACAAAATAATTCGTAACTACACCTACAGTACACACAGGCAGTTTCATGGCTGTCTTTAGAGACCTTTCAGTTTTTAAAATTTCTAGCGAGATGCCTCCCAGATGGTGAGAATGTAGGTATGATAATGTTTTCAGAATTGGGGGGGGGGACACACCTTAGTGCACCTCCCCTTTCTTGCCAGTTCAGCCACACACACACCCCTTCCAACTCAGCTACCCCTACCTCCTTACTTTCTTCATTCCCTATTGTTACAAGACATGTGTTGGACTACTTTGTATACATCTCTGTGTGCTTACATTAACCTATCATCTTTCCAGACCTCATTGCTTTTTGCCTTTAATGTGAAATGTGTTGGTTGCTAAGCATGCAATACATGTGAGATGAAAGTGAGCATTGGCGTTCCATCACTGTTGTCAGAAAGCTATTGATCCCCCCCTGCCCCAAGCAGGATAAAGCAATGCTATTTCCCTGTGTGGTTCTTATTAGAAAGGGCGATCTTCCGGGGGGGGAAGCATTGCCAATGCAGTATAACAGTTATAGTCAGGGGTCATTTCGTAGAAAAAGAGCTAGGGGAACTCATTAGCGTAACTCATTAGCATATGCCACACCCCCTGACATCAGGGGCCCAGCAGTGGACCTGCAAGGCCAGCGGGAGTGCGAGAAAGCCCCGCCAAGGCCCTCCCTGGCCCCAGGCAGGCAGGGGTGGGGAGAGGCGGGGAGGAAGCAACTTATCCTCCCTCTTCTCCTGCCTCCTCCTGGCTGAATGAGGGCTGGAAGCGGGGCAGCTGGAAGCAGGGGGTGGGGCTTCGTCATGTGCCCCGCCCCCCTGCACCTCACCCGGGGGGAACTGCGTTCCCCCGCGTTCCCCCCCCCGAAATGACCTCTGGTTATAGTGTTGGATGAGGATCTGGGAGGCCCAGGTTCAAATCCACACTCTGCTATTAAAGCTTGGTTTGTGACTTTAGGCCATTCACATATTCTCGAGCCTTACCTACCTGATAGGATGGTTGTGATGATAAATATAGAGGAGAGGAGAATGATGTAAGCCTGTTTGGGTCCCCATTAGAGATAAAGGCAAGGTATAAATAAAGTAAATAATAAATAATCGCAGATACTCCCAAAATAATATCACCTTCTTCTGCTTCTCAACTTGGTGCATCTTTGTCCTGCTCCAGCAATGCTTTAGGGAACGAAGGCAAATAGACAACCTCAAACAGATGTGGGGCATTATTCTAGAAGATTATT
Organism: Gekko japonicus; assembly: GCF_001447785.1. Taxonomy (NCBI): domain Eukaryota; kingdom Metazoa; phylum Chordata; class Lepidosauria; order Squamata; family Gekkonidae; genus Gekko; species Gekko japonicus. Next base: position 80,753 of record NW_015170342.1, on the reverse strand, counting down.
AGGAAGTGATATTTTACCTACACTAATAAAGTACAACCAACTGGTCATCAATTCAGTCTACGATTAACATTATTCAGGCTAATAATGCACGTTTGGTAGAACAGGCCCCATTGGCACCCCAGTTCTACTGAGGAGATGTGGACTGTACTCAGCTGGCTCATCCCAAATCAAGTTTAGACTGTTCATCACATTATACTTGAGCAGCAAGGGCTACCTGGCAGTCAGTGTGGTCTTTGAGAAACTGTTGGCTCTTGATGTTAACCTGGACACTATCCAGGCCCATGTAGCGTTTGCTTTGATGAGAAATTGTGTAAAATCAATTGATCACCACATCTCTGCCTTTAGAGCACACCACACCTGTTCATCCCAATTTTTTGGCATTCCACCTCTAAAATCTCTTCCCTCCTACACCTATCTGTTGTCTTCCCAGGGCATTAAGAAGAAGAAGAGGAAGAAATTGGGTTTATACCCTGCCCTTCACTACCCGAGGGAGTCTCAGAGTTGCTTACAATCTCCTTTCCCTTCCCCTCTCAACAACAGACACCCTGTGAGGTAAGTGGGCCTGAGAGAGCTCTTTTGAGAGCTGCTCGTGAGAGAACTACTCTGAAAAAACTGACCCAAGGTCACATCAGCAGCTGCATTCTCCCAGATTAGAGTCCACGCTCCTAACCACTACACCAAACTGGCTCTATTTATATATATTCAAAAAGCTAGATTTTACCTAAAGCTAGCTATACATAAATCTATTTATGTATATTCAAAAGCTAGATTTCATTAAGGGCATTCATTCTGACCAGACTAATGTTCATTCCTCTGCAGTTACGAGGGCTAGGTTTATGAGTTTACCTTATTCAGAACAAACCTGCCCATGTCCTTTAGGTAAGATCGACATGATAGCACATATCCTTCTGGAGTATCCTTTGTACACTAATCTCAGGAGGCAGTATATTTTACTGTGTTTGCAAGTTCATTCAGATGTATATTCCTATGACTTAGTTACCTTTTTACTTTCTGACAGGGATCCAAAAAGAACTCTAGCGGTTGCAAAAAATTTTTACTCCTTTTGTCTATTGGGTGATAAGTGACTAAGAACAGCTGTCCACAGCTCAGGATCGATGTCTCATAGAACTTTTATTGGATAAAAGGAAAGGAAAGGTAAATTACATATCCATTTATGTATATTCAAAAGCTAGATTTCATTAAGTTTTGAACTGAAAGGAGAAAAGATGGCCCTCTCATTTTTTTTAATCTTTGGAATTGATGCCAGTTCTCATCAATATACATCATCCTTTTTATGGGGATGAGTTGTTTATCTTTATGTCCAATTACTTGAAATTCTATTAAAATTATCTTAATTATACCCTATCTGTTATATTTCAGTGATTGCATATCACATGAAGAACACATTCAGGATTTCATTTTCAAGGACTTCATTTTCATAAAATGATTTATATTGACTTGTTACATAAATTTTAATTAAATGATTAAACTGACAACACTGAAATATCAAAGACTATGTTGGCAAAAAAATTGAACCAGCATATGGCAATTTTTACCCTTTGGCAAGGAGAACTTTTAAAAACATAAAACAACATAAATCCATAACTGAAAAATGGACACTTACTACCTTGAAAGAAAATATAAAGGCTTGGCATGTGTACATTTAATATTTACAACAGCTGTTCATTCCATGCATGGAACAGCTTTAATTGTCTTTGCATTAATATCATGGCCAATTCATTGAACTGGGGATATGTCCTGAATTTGTGCACTACTGATTTGTATATCATGTTCTTTTCGACAGTGGGCCAGAAACCTTTTTTAAAATGTCTAAATATGACTAAATGATACATGTCATTTAGTGTTTACTCTTAGAAGTTGATTTGAGTTTAGCATCTGTTGTATGTTGCACAAAAAAAGACCCTGATGTGTTTTCCTCTATTAACTACAAACCACAGTTAAAGTTGAGCGCCAGTTTGGTGTGGGGGTTAAGAGAGCAGACTCTAATCTGGGAGAACTGGGTTTGATTCCCCACTCCTCCTTGTGCAGCTGCTGATGTGACCTTGGGTCAGTTATAAGTTCTTTTGGAGCTGTTCTCTCAAGGGCAGTTCTCTCAGAGCTCTCTCAGCTCCACCTACCTCACAGGGTGTATATTGTGGGGAGGGGAAGGGAAAGGGATTGTAAGCCACTCTGAGACTCCTTCGGGTAGTGAAGGGTGCAGTATAAATCCAATCTCTTTTTCTCCTTCACCTTCACCTTCTCCTTCCAGACTGCAGCCCTGATCTGACCCCCCTCCCCTTTGGGCCATCTCCGATCATAAAACACTTGAGGCAATTGTTCCACAGTGCCTGTTTTATGTGGACCTTCCTTTGTGTGTGTGCATGTGCTTGTTGTACTTTTGCTTCCATTTTCAGCTCCCCCCAGCACTGGAGCGATGGGGCAATTCAACACCCCCATTGGTCCTCATTGGCTAATGCATTTACAGCCTCCAAAGTCCACCAGTGAACAGTACCTTGCCTACCTGTCTGTCCTTTTGATTGGTTAGCTGCTTTCCCACATTAGTCTGGCTGTGTTGATTGTCTGTGCTGTCCTTCCCTCCCTTCATCATATAGCTATGATCATGGCCAATTGCAGGGCTAAGGGAATACTACTTTGGAAGGTTATTGCTGAGGTTCTTCAACACACCCTACACTTATCCTATTCTGTTCATCAATAAAGAATTTTACCCTGTTTATGCTCCGTTCATTTTTACTGTGCACCAGTTTTGTTCACAGAAAGTGTGAATGTTGAGGAGGGACACCGTACATCATATAGGCATCTCTTTTGGTGAGAGGAGATTGGGGCACAGTTTTGGCCAGCCCACCACCTGGGGCTTGTTGGGCTGCCAGCTCCCTCATTGCTACCTCAGCTTGCCCACCCACAAGGAGCTCATCAAGCTGCAGGGCTCCCTCACTGCCACTTTGGCTTGCCTGCCCTCAAGGGGCTTGTCGGGCTGCTGGCTCTCTCGCTGCTGCTTTGGCTCACCTGCCCACACTGCACACAGAATTTGGAAATGGTACCCAGTCACGGTGCTCAAGTGTGCTCTAAGGAATGCTCCACGAGGCAGTAAGGCAATGATTGTCGGCTTGTGTCGGGCCTTCCAATTGGCAATGATGGTTCATTCGGCACATGTACTGCCTACTGCTAGTGTGCTGTAACACTAACATGCAATTTATTTTAAGGAATCACCGCCCAAAACAAAACAGAGAGGTGATCAGAGCACTGCAGTGGCACAGGCATTTCATACTGGCAACCCCCCCCCCCCGAAATCAAGCCGTTTCAGGGGAGAACAGGTTTCAGAAAGAGTGGGGGGAAATGAAGAAAAATTGGGACAGCAAGCGATTGTTAATGAAGCTGTGTGGAAATGAGGGGGGGAATGGTAATAAACGCAGATAAAAACAGAACATGAAGGCTGTCTGGAAGACAATGAAGAATCACTGTAACTGGAAAAGGCACATACAGAAAATAAACTCTGTGGCTTAAAGCAAAAGTCCGTATACCACAAATGCTTGTCTTGTGTAGTTCTATAGATACTTGTTGCACAAAGAGTTGAATCCAGCCAGCTTTTTCATACAATCTTGCCTTTCCATACAATCTTCTTACTACAGCCCCCATCCCACATGGCTTTTGATCATGCAGGTCTCATGATCCCCAGCATAAGTTTTTTTTTAACCTTTTTTTTTTTTACCTTTCTTTCACACTAGATGAAAAGCTGGTTGCATCCAACCCAAATTATATTTTACCCTCCTCAACATAGTTACAGAGGACAACCAATAAATTTTAGATAAAAGAAACACAATAAACTGTCTATCTCTTGGAGGCTGACCCATGGTCAATGAAAACGGACTCCCTATGTCCTTAAGACTCATATTACAACTTTGGAAAGATAAAAGGCCACCTCTGGTAAATCAATGTATGGAGGACCTTAGAATTCTGTCAACATTTGAACGCATGACGGCAACTGAGTATGACCTTTTAATATATTTGCCCGCCCTTCTGGAGGCAAAACTACTCCTCGCACCTCATCTCCCAGCACTGGGAGACAAAGTGCGAGGAGCACAGTTTGCCCTTAGCAACTCAGGGGCGCCCGGCGGAGGCGGCAGGAGGCCGGGGAAGCTTTTGCTGGGGAACCCGTGGGGGGCGTGGTGCATGGGCGACCGTGGCTCTTCACTTCAGAGCTGCGCAATCATAGCACATGTGCACCACGATGCAGCAGCACACCTCACCGTCCGCCATCCGCTTGCCCTGCCTCTCTCGCACGCGCCCATCCCCCCCCCCCCGGGCCCGCCGCCCAACGAAGAAAGGACTCCCCCGCGGAGCTCCCTTTAAAAAGTAGCCCTGATAGCGGCAGAGTAGCCACATCCCCGCAATCCTGCTCGCTCCTCGCCGCCACACCCTCTCCCACACCGCTGCCCACCGCCCCCGTGGCTTCTTCGCCTGGCAGAGAGGCTGCTCTGCTGCGCCCCTTCCCTGCTGCAGGGTAGAGCTTGGCTTGGCTGGTTGCGCGGTCCTGTGCTGAGACAGGAATCATCTGGCTTGTT